>NC_091741.1:48989003-49154003 GCF_043380555.1 Nothobranchius furzeri | reverse complement strand
TGAGGGCTAGAAACTACCAGTCAGTGGCAATCATCCGGCGCCGAGTCATGTCCACCTTCCTCCTTATAAGCCGGCCCGCTGATGAGCTGATTAGAAACAGCTGTTGCTCCCTCTCCTGAAACCAAGCACTCAGAGATCGTGAGAAGATGAGAAGAGTACTCACCCCGGCTCATGACATTTACTATTAAAGAAGCATGTTAAATAAATATTTATTCAAAGTCTAGATAGAGTACCACTTAGTAATAACCCTAACCCACCACGTAGTGATGCAATAAAGCCTCATTTTAAAGAAAACCCGCCGTAAAACGGACATTTGACCGAATTGGGACCTTTACCCTCTTGCAATTTAACATTCCCCTCACCCCCATCCTAACCTTAACCAGCTTGTGCATGCAAAGCTCTGATTGTTGACGCGCTCCAGACATCTGCGTCCTGAGCACGGCCACAGTAACATTATCAAATCAGGTGTCGCCACCTCAAAAACAAATTTAACACGTGATCGTTCATGTTGGCTCATTTCCTTTTATGTATTCTGTCTTTCATTTGTGCCTGATGCACACTGTGCCCAGGGGCCCCTGCATGGATAATCTGGCCCTGCTAAATGCTTCCAAGCAGACTTTCTTTGTGCACGCAGATGCTAATTTGGCCAAAGTGCCCATAAAAATTCTTCTCTCATTAGACACAGAGGTGTGAAGACATACGGGTGCCCCAGATGGTCCAACAGTCAATCTTTTCAAGGTGAAAGAAAATTACTTCCAACACTTGTAGCCATGTGAGCTGTTTCAATTCTTGTTCAGGTGCATGTTATAAACAGCTGAGGACATTAAAGCTATTGTGACTTTCAAAATACCTGCAATAAAAATGTATTTGAAACAAAAAACTAATGCCAAACTCTGTTTATTTTTGAGTTAACCAGAGCCTCATTTATCAAACGCTTGTAGAACATTCCATCCTACAGATGCTCGTACAAACCAAACAGCCAAAATCTTCATCAGTCAAACGTGTGGTGGCCACTCATACGCGTGTTCCTCTGAAATCGACTGTTGCTAAATCCCACATGTTCGTACCAAGGTGCTCGTGTCCAGTTAGTCGTTTGCAAACCCTTAACCCTCGATTAGCCATATTTGGTCACACTCTGTTCTTCATGAAAATGATGGCTAAGAGAGCAAGAAAAGGAACATAATGAAAAAGAATTTATTTAACTCCCAAATTCATGACTTCTAGAAGTCTGATCTGCTGGTTTTCCTCATAAGAGGAATCATTCACATGTTTTTTCTATAAATTTGCTGTTGTGTCTATGAACAAATGCCTTATGAGTTGTTTTCTGTGGGGAAAAAAGCTCTTGTGCTCCTGTTTCAGAAAGTAGAAGTAAATTAGAATTGTAAACTACAGGAATACAAGTCTTGCTCATTAATATTCATGGTACTTTCTGCATGTCACCTCTGATTGGCTAACAGTAACAAAACTCTTCTGCTGCCCCTGTTTGTCCTTTTTTCTTGTGTAAAAAATGTGATGATGATGTTTTATCTCCACAAATAAAACAAGCCCTAACGTGTTCTGCCGTGTTGTGGAGTTGCTAATGCTAAACCAAATAAAACTAAGTCATGAAATCATAATGATCTCAAAACAGAAATGGATTAACATCAGAAAAAATTAAGTCATAAAATTATTAAAGTAAAAAAATTGGAGTTAAAAATAAGAAAACAAAAGATTTAGTAAAAGCAGCTTTAAATAAAAGGGTCTTTAGCAGTTTTTTAAAAGTGTCCAGACTGTCAATAGTACATCAGGATAAAGTAAGATGTGTTATATTGATCACCCGTGATCATTTTTCTCCACTGTTGTCCCGCTACGCTGAGGCGTAAAACAGAAAACACGCTGTGTATACCTTGAATGTCTTGTTAACATCCAGGTAACAGTGCACCCAACCTAGAGATTTAGATATTACAATTTAAGATCATCTAACACATCTTTGTGCAGATGATCTTTAAGCTAACGGTGTTTAGCACAAAGCTTCCAGATCAGTTTGAAATAGCTAACAAGCTGTAGGGACGACAATCCTCAGAACTGGCCGCTTCAAGGAACACATCAGGACTTCACACAGCTGAAGTAACACAGGTGTAACTGAATCTCTTCTGTGTTACAGTAAGTGGGTTAAATCCCTTAAATGCCTTGACACAGTTGGTCTTTAGACATGAACAGATTCTCCGTTTATCCTGATGAGCTTAGAAAACTGCCCGCTCCAATTAATTCCATTTCATTCACTTTATTTTTATAATGCCAAATTCCGACAAGACAATGCATTTCACAAAGTATTCATTCCACTAGAGTTCAGGGGCCTCATTTATAATGCTTGCTTACGCAAAAAGCGGAGTCGGAAAACTGCGTAAGCAAGTTTCCACGCAAACTTTGGGATTTATAAAAGAAAACTTGGCAGAAAAATGTGCGCAACTTTAAGTTGACTAAGGACCTTGCACATTTTGGACATGGAGAGCAATTGCAGTGCTGCTGCTGAGAAGATACAATTATGAAATCCTGCATCAGCTTCCGGCCGGCAACAAGATGGCGCCTGTGCTTGGCTTAGCCGCAGTCACCGGACACTTTTTCAAACTTTTCTCCACAAACCTCCTCTTTTCCACCTTGCTCCTGTCTGCGATCCTCTTCAGTAGTGTCCCTGCTACCATCTCCTATGATCGCCAGACTCTTTTGTCCTTCTGTTTGTTCACCATCGCCCAAGATGCATCGAGGACGTACCATCCTGTTTGTTTACCTGAGTGGCGCACTGGCCCGGAGCCAAACTACGGTCCCGAGCTGCGCACCTCCAGCGATGTTTGTCCGGTCCCGGGAGAATGTCGGAGGAAAAGAGGAAAACGAGCAGGAATCCAGGTGAGAATAAGACTTCTCTTAAAGCGTGGTTTATCTAGTAAACATCGGCGCGATCTTCTAGCTTCTTGTCCTTTGTTTGGTGACCTGAGCGCCACTTCCGCATTCCCGCCAGGCCGCGTTGCGTAGTGGTTCGTCCGTCCAAGTTTTTTAAGGTCGGTTTATCCTCATTCCTCAGTGGTTTCTCCTCCTGTTCCCTCTATAAGTGGTTTTTATAAACACCGTGGATCTAACCCTGCTAATTTACGTCCTCTAACTCCAGCTGTTTCTGTAGTTTCTGATTCTTCCACCTCACTCAGCATGGCTCTATTAAACACCCGCTCTGTTAACAATAAGTCCTTCCTGCTCAATGATTTAATTCTCTCGAAAAACCTGGATTTTCTGTTTGTGACTGAAGTTTGGCAGCAAACATCTGATTATTCATGTCTGATTGAACTTTGCCCGAGTGGTTATTCTTTTCATAGCCAGCCCCGGGGTTCTGGTCGTGGTGGAGGCCTAGCTGTTGTTTTCAGAGACCACCTTCAATGTAGCTCTACAACCTCTGGTCACTTCGCTTCCTTTGAACTGCAGCTGATTAAAGTTGGGCATAAGGACCCGTTCTACTGTGCAGTGGTCTATGTTTATGTTTATTTATTTAGCAGATGCTTTTGTCCAAAGCGACTTACAAGTGATAAGAGGTCTATCATCCACCTGGTCTAAACAGTTCTTTCCTTCAGGACTTTAGTGACTTTCTATCCTCCACTGTGAAGCTGTCCAGACTGGTGATTGTTGGTGATTTTAACATCCACGTTGATGATCCCTCTGATCACTTTGCCATGAATTTCTCCAGCCTTATGGACACCTTTGGCTTCACCCAGCATGTTTCTGGCCCCACACACACCAGGGGGCACACTCTAGACCTTGTTCTTACCCTGAGTCTAAATGCTGACAGTGTTTGTCCTGAGGACGTTTATATTTCAGATCACCATTGCATTTTCTTTAACTTGTCAGTTTCTGCGTCCCCACCTCCTGCTCGCCGTATGGTTAGTTCTCGTTTTCTTAATGAGAGCACAGCTGGAAAATTTTCTGCTGCTTTTGATCCACCCTGTTCTTCTGATAATGACCCAGATTCATTAACTTCTCAGTTTAACGAGCACTGCCTCTCCATTCTGGACAACATCTGTCCTGTCAGAACCAGATCAGTTCCTGCAGTGAACCCTACTCCCTGGTTTAATGACAGCCTTCTCAGTCTGAAGCGCCAATGCAGAAAAATTGAGCGTTTGTGGAAGAAAACCCATCTCCACGTCCATCTGCTACCGCTAAAGGATCTTCTGAAATCCTTTAACTCTGCAGTCAGAGATGCAAGGGTTTCCTATGTCTCCAACCTGGTGTCCCAGAGCAAACAGAACCCCAAGGTGCTGTTTAACACCATCAGCAGCATCGTCTCTCCTGCCACTCCTACAGCCTCCATCCACTCTGTTGCAGACTGTGAGAACTTTGTCTTTCTTTGTGGACAAAGTCAATAAGGTTAGATCTAGCATCTCTCCTTCAGCCTTATCGCCGCCTCTCCCGACTCCAACCAGGCCCATCATCCTAGATAGCTTTGCTCCTGTTTCTTTGCCTGAGTTAACCAAACTAGTTAACTCTATGAAGACCTCTGCATGCCCCCTCCACATCTTACCCTCATCTTTGTTTAAAAGTGCTTTTCAGTCCATCGGTCCCAGCGTGCTCTCTATAATTAATGCTTCTCTGGTTTCTGGTCAGGTCCTTGCTTACTTTAAGAACGCTGTAATCCACCCGCTTCTTAAAAAACTGAGTCTCGACCCATCTCTCCATAGCAGCTTCAGACCCATCTCTAAACTTCCGCTCATCTCCAAGATCTTGGAAAAGGTTGTGGCTAAACAACTCACAGCTGCTCTTGATGAACATAACATCTATGATAGCTTCCAGTCAGGTTTTCATAGAGCTCATTCTACTGAAACAGCTCTTCTTAGGGTCTCTAATGACCTTCTGACTCACAGTGATGCAGGGGACTGTTCTGTTCTGGTCCTGTTGGACCTGACTGCAGCCTTTGACACTGTTGACCATCACCTGCTACTGGAGAGGCTGAGAGACTGGGTAGGCCTATCAGGATCTGCTCTGGAGTGGTTCTCCTCTTATCTCTCTGAGCGCTCCTTTTCTGTGGCCGTCTCCAGGTTTAGGTCCTCCACCACCTCTCTTACCCATGGTGTCCCACAAGGTTCTGTGCTGGAGCCTCTACTCTTCCTCCTCTATCTGCTTCCTCTTCAGCACATCCTGAGCTCCTTCAAAGGAACCTCCTACCATCTTTATGCAGATGACATCCAACTGTACATCTCCTTTAAGCCCCGTGAGATGTCTAAGCTGCAGCTGTTACACACCTGCTTAGATTCTGTCAAAACCTGGATGGCTGGGAGCTGTCTTCAGCTGAATGAAGATAAGACTGAGATCCTCATCTGTGCCCCAGACAAGCTGGTTCCCAAAGTCAGAGACTCTCTTGGTCAGCTTGCTTCTCACACCAAACATTCTGTCAGGAATCTTGACGTGACCTTTGACCCAGCTCTCACCCTGGATTATCATGTCAGTTCTCTTGTTCGCTCTTCCTTCTTCCATCTCAGGAACATTGCTAAGCTGAGTCCCATTCTGTCCCGGTCTGAACTTGAGACAGTTATCCACACCTTCATCTCCTCACGCTTAGACTACTGTAACTCTCTTTTCACGTGTCTGAGCAGAACCTCCCTGAACCGTCTACAGGTGGTTCAGAATGCCTGTGCTCGGCTTCTGACCAAGTCCTCCAAACACACCCACATCACCCCGCTTCTCCTCCAGCTTCACTGGAGGCCAGTCAACTTCAGGGTTCATTTCAAGGTCCTGGTTCTGGTCTATAGGGCCTTACATGGACAAGCACCATCTTACATTGGTGATTTTCTTAGTCCCTACACCCCCAGCAGGTCCCTGAGGTCCAGTGATTAAAGCCTACTGGTTGTGCAACGCACCAGGCTAAAGACCAAAGGTGACAGATCATTTGCTGCTGTGGCCCCCAGACTCTGGAACTCTCTCCCCCTGAGCCTGAGATCAGTGGACTCAGTGGTTTCCTTCAAAAAGAAGCTGAAGACGTGTTGAGGGTGGGATGTGACTCAGAAACAGCTGAGAACCTTTCTAGGAAGTTTGTGATTTATAAAGCGGAGATTGCATGATGCTGTGCGTACTCCATGTTTTATAGGTCACAAACCTACTTGGCGTAAGTAAAATTTTTTTGCTGAGCTTAAGTACAATTTTAGTATGGATTCTATGCAATGTTTTATAAATGGGACCCCAGTTCATCAAGCCGAACAATAAAAAGTTGCCTATATAAGGAACCCAGCCAATTGCATCAAGTCACTGACTAGTGTTAGTGACTTTACAGCAATCCTCATACTAAGCAAGCATATAGTGACAGGAGGATCATGTGGAGAGGAAAACTCCCTTGCACATCAATTACACAACACATTTTGTGTAAATATTGTAAAAAGACAGTTACCACATGTAAGGTTATGAAGTTCATTATTTTCAGCTCCACACAGCTGCCCCTGTGCACAGTAACACCCGTGTTGAAAACGCCAAGGTCGGGTGTTCCTCAGACTGTTTACATTCCAGGAGAAGAGTCCGAAGGAGAAGAAGAACGCTTTTACTTAATCAAAGTACTTAATTTGTGATTAAAGCTATTCGAAACAGATGTTGATCAATAATAATCAAGTGAATGATCTGTGAAATAAATACGTCATGAATTATGTTTAATGAAAACAGGACTACTGCACAGACAGACTGACCCTCATCTCCATAGAAACGCATGACACATTGCTCCAACCAATCAGAGCCTTCGGCTGCCGCAAGAGAATCTGGTGTTCACTTAAAGTGTCCAATCCCGTTTACTGAAACTTAAAACAATTCAGAGATATAAAACAAGGCAACGCCATTTTAAGCTCAGTTCCATTTTGACTTCAGTTCTATTCACCGTCATCCTAAAGAAAAGCACAGCCTGGCCAGATGTGTTTTCTTCTTTAAACTAAGAACTGTGAAGTTGGAGATTTTCGTCGTTTAACAACCAGACGACATCCTTTCAAAATAAGAGCACCTGCTGACGCTGCCGATTGGTACCGGGGTCGACCCTTCAGACGGGCTTTGACGTGCTGCGACCGCTGCTCCGACAGCTCCAGTACACATCCGAGGTTCTTGGACCTGGCATTTCCTGATCTACCTGGGAGGCCCCCACTGGATACGTACACGGCAAAATAGCAGCTCATGTCATCACTTTATAAGCCTCGTGATATCTAGTCATAACAAAGACTACCAGATTCAATGACGTCAGCCTAAGGAGTCTGAACCAACCACACACACACACACACACACACACCAACACAACATCCAAATCCATTTTCATCCATCACAGAGTTAGTCCTGGTAGATTGTTTATAATTTATAATTAAGAAATTAAAGATTCTCAAACGATCCCAACTCTCTCTCTTTTCTTGTCTCAAAGTCAATACAGAGTGTTTAATTAAACTCCCTGATGATAAAAACAGCCTATTCTTCTGATTATAAAAAGTGATCTACTTACAGTGTATTAAAATACAACTCTAGATAGTTACATCACTCTATTCCGTTACACACAGAACTACACACCGCACTGGTGTTGCCAGTTTCACACATATTTATTTCTCAGGATTGATCAACAGCAGCTCGTCTCAATGCTTCACCTCCATCTCCTCCTCCCCCGTAGCCGTGCATAGTTATATAAAAAGCATGTAATTATCATTAGATAGCTATAACTTGTTTGGTTCTGGACATGTGGGACAGATACTTTACTTTTTTATTCTGTCATGACAAATGATGCTCATACCCGCTACAGGAATAGCTACTAACTGCAAGTAGTGGTGTGACGTGCACGAATCAAATCTTTTGAACGGGTTTTCAAAGTGAGCAATGAGAGCAGAGTCCCTGTAGAGAGCTGTTCATCTTCTTGATCCCCAGTGAGTCGTGAGGGATGGCTGCTTATACTGAGCCGGGATTCTCTGGAGGTTTTTTCCTGTTATAAGGGAGTTTTCCTCTCCACTGTCGCTTTATGCTTGCTTAGTATGAGGGTTGCTGTATAGTCACTGACACTAGTCAGTGACTTGATGCAATTTGCTGGGTTCCTTATATAGGAAACATTATTTCTGATTGGCTTAATGAACTGACCTGAATTGGAATGTTTATTATGTGAAGTGCCTTGAGACGACTCTTATCGTGATTTGGCGCTATATAAATAAACTTGAATTGAATTGAATTGAATTGAATAGCCTAGTGAACTAGACCAAATTCTTGCTTTGCAAAGTTTGGTCTAGGCACGCTCCATTGGAACCTCTGCTGCTCCTACCAGGACTCTGGCTAGCCAATCACAGCTCTCTGGAGAGGTTTCAAACACATAAAGAGCTGTGACTGTGCCATAATGGTGGGCCAATCATAGTGCTCTATCTGTTTAGTGAACAAATCACGGAGCTTTGTCCACTTTGTGGGCCAATCAGGGCACTCTATATGCCTGGTGGGTGAGATGATGCATCTGAGTGAAACAAGACTATATCACATTCATTGTCCAGTGGAATGCGAAGATCATTTGAAAGACAACGGTAGAACCCGCCCCACAACCGAGAGCCGTCAATAGAGCGTGGCCAGACTAAATAATGCATTTATTTAGTCTGGCTTGCCAGGCTAGTTCATCTTGTCTTCCGGTAACAAACCTCCACGGAAGTCTGTAAAGCTCACCCGCTCTACCACCACCCACCGCTGTGACGACCATCGGAGGAATGCTACCCAACCACCGTGCCCCCTCAAGGACACCGGAGAAACACGTTGCTCTTATTAAATTTCTACATTTCTATTATCACTGGTGATTCAAAATTAAAAATGTATGGAACAATATTATAGGTGTCAATTACAGGGTAGAAGGTTGTTTTCCTTTCATAAAACTTTGATTGATCTTTAAAATACATGACAAGCTGACCCAAACTCCCATTTCACACTGGGATTGTGTGGTCAAGATGTCTAAATGTCTGCCCAAAAAGGTTTCCTTGTGCTCTCTGTGCTTCTTCTGCTTTATTTCCCACCTGAACTCAGCACAAAACACATGACTCATCCTTAGAATGTCAGAACGCAGTGTGTCTTCACATAAAGTTAAAGGCCACCTCAGGGAGATGATTTCTACTCAGCAGTTTCCTATAAAAATAGAACCTGAGACAGAATCTTCTCAGAACCTGAAAGATTTCTAGTCATCAGCGTGCTTTAGTTGCATTAGGGAAACAGCGGGAGGATTTTATTTTTCTTCCCATTGCAGCATGATTTTACCTTGTAGAAATCCTGGTGGTTATAACCCCACTTTGAAGAGTAAATGGAAATCTTGTGCAGCCAATTAGATCTTTTTCACACTGGACGCTCGTGATTTAGTCACATCATGATGTCAAAAATCTCATTTATTCACTTTAAAACTAAATGTCTTTTAGTAAATGTCATTTGTTGAAAATGTGAATAATATTAATTTAAATTCATTTTTCTATAAGATAACATTTCATGTAATCTGATTTTTAGGCTCTAAAAAAGTTACAAGGTTTTACATGATTAGGTTTCTTATCAGTGTTCGTTCCTACAGCTATTGACTGATCAGTAAGCATCAGACACATGTCTGTAAAGGCTCGTTGTGCTTCTTAAATCAGTATTTTCAGTGTGCACTGGATTTTCTTACTTATATTTCTAAATTTGGCACATATTCCTATTCAGTTTCTTACAAAACCACTGTAATTTTAACATTATCATGTAATGTATTAATACTGTATTACATTAAGATTATCCATCATCTATATGGTTGCCTGTTCATTTTAGAATCCAGTGCAAGGTTATTTTATGGGCGTTTAGGTAAACCACTGCATGGTCTTGCTCTAAGGTACCTCTCTGAGATGTCAGTTCTTCACTCCCCTTCATGGTCTCTGAGGTCGGCTGTCACGTTGAGGAGAGGAGGTTGGACCCAGGATGCAGAAGTACCCAGAACGACTCAAAGGCAGGAGAGGTCTTAAGGAAAACAATTCCTTTATTTAAGGTGGATGTGCTGAAAAGTCCAAAGCACAAAATAAGACTAATACTCAAAAGCTTGAAAAAACTCAAAATTAACTAAGCTCACACATGAGCAGGGACTCCGAGAGACTCGAGAGGGGAGCACGCAACGCAACACATAAGACAATGAACCAACAAACACAGAGTGACAAGACAGGGCTTAAATAGACTGGGAAGATGAGAGGGAGATGAATTGGTGTGTGGGGAGAGGGACCAGGTGAACACAATTACTAACTCAGGGAGGAGGAAGAAAACACTGGTGGGAAAACACACACTAAATAATGAAAGGTCATTTTCCTTTGTTACAGCCTAAGAGAAAAACAAAAGACCAGAAGGCATGAACATAACTAATATTCTAAGGGGAAGCTGACACTAAAGGAAAACACTACAGAAAGAAACTACAGGGGCGTGGCTAAGAGGGGGACAAGAGAGCACAGGACCTGGGAGAGGGAAGTCTGAGGGGGGAAACCTAGAGGGCAAATGGGGAACACCAGGAGACACATGAGGGCGCTAGAAGACACAAAAGGAGCACCAAGAGACGACTGAGGACAAAAGGAGACACATGAGGTAAGACGCAGACACAGACCATGACATCGGCTGCTCGTGGATGTATTTTACTGTAATGATGGGTATTGTTGTGTGTTTTGTTTTGTTTTGAATTCATTATTAATTCTGGTAAGCACTTAGGTCAGTTTTAGGTGCTATACGTTTAAAGTTGGCTTAGCTAGATAACTCATTACAGTTCAATGGGATCCTGTAGAAAAGTGCACAATCATTATCTTATCTGTACATAGCTTTTTGAGTGTCCTACGTTTGTAGAAACAGAGATTAATTCTGACTGGATAGATGTGCTAACTGCTAGACTAACTGGGGCCAGTACTAAAGTTTCTTGCAACAATACCACATGATTCACAGTAGCTACACATACATGTACAGCAGAGGTAGGTAGGTAGGTAGGTAGGTATTTTGTCATTTTTTATATATTTCACTTTGTTTTAATCTTTCACCAAGTATTTTTAGTAGTTTTATTAGGATTCAACAGCTGGTAAAACCAAACAGCTTCCAATCCAATCCAATCCAATTTTATTTATAAAGCGCATTCACAAGGCATTACAACCAAACAAGGCGCTGTACACTAAAAATGTTAGTTAATCAATTAGGCGGTATACAAACATGTCGAACACAGATAAAAGATAAAAAAGGAAATACAACAAAATTTCCAAAAACTAACAGCTAAAAATCAATAAGACACAGGGAGAATAAAAATTAGAAAAACATTTTAAAAAAGAACCTCAATAGTACGGAAGTTGATAATTGTGAAGTCCATTTTTAAACAATGCAGATGTAAGTGAGGTTCATAATTATGTTATATAAGCTAGGTTGAAGTAGTGAGTTTTCAGGCGTGATTTAAACATGCTAGCTGTTGGTGCTTGCCTCACTAGCAGTGGTAATGCGTTCCACAGCTTCGGTGCACAGACAGAGAAAGCCCTTTCTCCACGGCTTTTTAAACGTGCATTCGGAACAGCTAGGAGGAGCTTATCTTCAGACCTGAGAGCACGCGGCGGGTTGTAGTAATGGACAAGTTCACACAGATATGGAGGAGCTTGATGGTTCAAGGATTTGTAAGTGAGAAGCATAATTTTGAAGTTTATCCTGAACTGCACAGGCAACCAGTGGAGAGATTTCAGAATTGGAGAAATGTGTTGTCGTCTGTCAGCTCCAGTCAGCAACCTAGCTGCTGAATTCTGGACCAGCTGAAGTCTAGAGAGAGCTGCTTTACTGATGCCATATAAGCAGGAGTTGGAGTAATCCAGCCTTGAGGTGATAAAAGTGTGGACCACCGATTTCAGAAGACGTACACTCAGGATGTGCTTTAGTTTTGAGATGCGTCTTAGTTGGTAAAAACATGATTTAACTGTGTTATTGACCTGGGCATCCATCTTCAGAGCCTGGTCCATTATTAGCTTATGAAAAAGAAATTTGTGCACAAAAAAAGAAAAACGGTTCAGTCAAAGTTTACATAAAGTGATTTGTATAATCTGGATTAGGTTAAAACGAGCTACGGAAGAATTTTTTGGATAAATTTTATTCACGTTATTTTATGGTTCAAACTAAATAGTGAATTAGAGTTTAGCAGCTGTTTATTTTAGGTGCCGTCAGTTTGGTGACATTTGAATTACTGTTTGTGTGTTTGTTACATTGCAGACTGAGAGCATGAAGAAGTCAAGAAGTGTGTGTGTGTGTGTGTGTGTGTGTGTGTGTGTGTGTGTGTGTGTGTGTGTGTGTGTGTGTGTGTGTGTGTGTGTGTGTGTGTGTGTGTGTGTGTGTGTGTGTGAGAGAGAGAGAGACAGAGAGACAGAGAGACAGAGAGAGAGAGAGAGAGAGAGACAGAGAGACAGAGAGACAGAGAGAGAGAGAGAGAGAGAGAGAGAGACAGAGAGACAGAGAGACAGAGAGAGAGAGAGAGAGAGAGAGAGAGAGAGAGAGAGAGAGAGACTCCATGAGCAAGCTTTAAACTGAGCTTCCAGATGAGGTTGTGCATAATTACATGAAGATGGGCTCAATCTCTCTGCATTCATGAGGAACCTGTCACGTTCATATCTCTGTCATCACCATAGTAACCGAAAGGTCTCTTTTTGAATATCATTCTTTTGAAGCTTCCACACAACCAAAACCTGCATCGTCAAATCTTCTTAAAGTCTGGCAATAGAGGAAGTGTGTGTGTGTGTGTGTGTGTGTGTGTGTGTGTGTGTGTGTGTGTGTGTGTGTGTGTGTGTGTGTGTGTGTGTGTGTGTGTGTGTGTGTGTGTGTGTGCCTAATCTACCTGTGTGTGTTAGTGTGTACATTCATCTGAACTATTCCCAGTCGTAGTCAGGAGTGTTGAAAGGGAGAGGGGAGGATGCTAGGATTGTGTGCTCCGTGCAAGAGCGTAGGCTGTTGCTAGGTGGAGCAGGAAGGATACTTTGAAGTTAACGAATGGCATTACCTGCACCAAACAAAAACAATCCCCAGTGTTGCTGAACATGCATGAAATCTGCATGTATCAAAGGAAAATGAAACTCAGAGTGTACATTACCAGGTTGATGTTGGAGCTCACACAGAGCAAAGTCGACATAGGATACCAGAATGTCTGATAAAGTTATAAGAAAACATGTAAAGAAATCCACTAGATACACTTACAGATAATTATATTGTTTGAACACAATACAGAAAAATAAGGATCTGATGAAAAAGAGATGAACTGATTCAATAAAAGAAGCATTTAAAAAGAAAATGGAAGCCACTTTTATCACAACATATTCAGCCTGTATGATTGATGCAGCCTTCAGCTTTTCTGACCCAAATCTGAGATTTGAGTTAGAAAACCAGTCAGCATCAATGCATTAGGCTGCAAAGTAGAAAAATAAGTTACTGTTCCATTTTGCTTGTGAGTCTGTTTTCCCCTTTCTCTCTGCAGACTTTTGGGAATAAGTGAAGCCTGCAGGGAGAAAAACTCAAGAGTTTGGTCCAAACTATCAGATTGAGTTCCTGGTAAGTTTTATTCAACTTTTTTTTTCTTTAACTTTTTTAAATCAGTAAAGAATAAAATGTCAGAAGTGATTTGTGGTTGTGTGGATGGAGATGGCTCGTTTTCTTTTCGAATTTCATGCTAAATCTATTTTTATAATATTTACAAAGAAGGTTTGTTACAAATCCAGTGCAATTTCTTTTTTTTTTTTGCAGAAGAGCTAAATACAAGTTACGTTTTAGAGCCTAACAGAGTAGTTTTTAATGTATATGAACTTGAACACACACGTGAGTAATTGTAGCGCTACAAAAGCAGTGACTAAAAGAGTAAGAAGCAATACCCTGATCCCTAAATCCTCCAAACCTTTGAGTGATGTTTCAACAATTTGTTGAAATAATCGCTTTCACCAAATTTCATGAAAAAGTTGCATTTGTTTGAGAGAAAGGTTACAACAAAGATGTGTGTAAAGTTTTTTTGATGAGGTTGACAGAAAATGGGTCAGAGAAGTCCATCGGAGACACTGACAGAGCACGAGGACCTCTTCCTCCCACCATCTGAGTCATCATCACAGCCATCCTCCTACATACATCTCAGTGCTTGATGTCGTGACACATGCAACCAAGGAAACCCTGATATTCTGCACAATCACATATACCAGTGCATATTTATACACACACACACACACACACACATGCATACATTATTCAGGCATGTGCGAATGAACATGGATGTAGGTGTTGTCCTAAATGCATAACAGGAAGTTGCACACAAAAACAAACGCACACATCTAGACGATGCTGCAGGCCAAAGGGAGTTCACCATGGCAACAGGAGAGTGGGGCAGCAACAGAGCATCTGACACAGGTGTGTGAACAGATAACGTGTGCAAGCAGACACACTCACACAGACAAGGAGGACTGCAAACTCCTAAGCAGCAGCTCGCAGAAGGATGATGCAAGATTTAGAGTTTTCTTTTCTTTGTTTTCTAATTTATTTATTTTTTTATTTTTATTTTTTTGTTAATTTGGACTTTTTGAAATCTCTTTTGTGTTCATTTTGTGTCTGTTTTCTGTCTGCCACACAGTTTGAGAAAACGAGAGCAGGCTGCTACATCCAGGGAGAGGATTCTTGAGAAAGGCATGCCAAAAATAGAGCACAGCAGTATATGAGTGAGTGTGAAACCATAGAAACTAAAGAAGTCTGCAGGCTTTGTGTCCCATGATAGAATGAAACGTCACAGATATGTGGTACATTTTCATGATACACATTTATGCTTAAAAACACACTAAAATGTAGAAAACAGATACAAATGCAACAGATTCTGAGTTTCATCCCTTTGGACACATTAAAATGATTCTTTTGGATCAATTCAGTAAAGATGTAGAATCGACAGCTGCTCACAACTGTGCTGAACACGGTGCAAACGTCTGCTTTTGTTGGATATCAAATAAAGAAGAGCTAATATGCTACTTCCCTCAAAAGCACTTAATTAAAAACACAAATTATTTCAATTTTACAGTATTATTGCATTTAATGAAGGAATCTTGTGTATGGCGTGGAAATGAGTGCAGTTTAGAACAAAGACTCTTATAAATACAAAAGTTAATGTGGTTAGTTTTCCACAGCCTTGAAAGAACATCCTATTTATTATCATCTTCCATCATCGTCTTTTATTGTCGTCCCAATTAAAGTTGCTTTCCGGAGTTTTCTACTTTCAGAAATTATTTATGTTTTTTTTTTTTCAGAAATAAATAAAAGTGATTATCTTATCACGTACTGTGATATGATGTAAGCGATCCGTCTTTTTTTTTTTTTTTTTTTTTGCTAAGCACGCCCCCTGCCCCGCAGAGCTCCATGCAATAGGAAACTGAGCGCCGACCAGAACTAACCATTAGCGTTAGACTACCGCTCAGATGCCGTAACGTACCAAAGGGTAGCGTGATGATTTATGACGACTGACACTACAATGCTTCAAATTTAAGGAATACCTCGGCTGATGCAGAGTTGATGAATTTTTCACGGACAAGAAAGTCTTTAGAATATAAATATATAAATACACAGCATGGCATAAGAATAATACTTGTAAAACAGCGTGTTTTAGCTCTGTTTGTCGGCTACTGAGGCACATTAATAAACAAGAAACGTGAAATTGTCATCTTAAAAATACAGAGCGACAGACTTTTTGTGTGATATGCTTGTTAGCCACTAGATGGTGCCATTGGATAAGAGAAATAGTCTGGAAAGACTAATACTTTTCATACAGTAATAATACATTTAATGCTGTATGTATCCAGGTATTTATATTTAAACATTGTTGTATTCAGACGTGTGGACTCGGTCATTAATTGGACAATAAAGGAATTTGGACTTGACTTGACTTTCTAAGACTTGGACTTTTACACTAGTGAACTTGGGACTTGACTTAGACTTGAACCTGTCTACTTGAAAAGTCTTTTCACTCATCCTGTATTACCAAATAGACAAAAACAATCAAAAACATACAAGCGGATATGTCTCTCCGTGGGCTAGTATGTGTGGGAGAGCAGCAGTAAAGCTAACCCACTTAACCAGATTTAAAACGGGGGGAAGCCGATCTAACCCTCTGTCTCTGTAAACAGCGTTGCAGCCAGTGATCCAAGGACTACATACACAACTAACACAGTGCCAAATGTAGAGCGTGCAAGAAGGGAATTGTAATTGGAGATGGAACAACTGAAGTTGCATAAAGAACGGAAGGTGGTCGTTTTTTTGCTACGACGAGATTTAGCTAACTTTTCCTCATGAGCACATGAGCTGTTTTTGTGGTATTTTTTGGTTTTAACATGTATGCTATTTTTCCTGTTTTCCAAGCACCCTAGGATAACAGAATTAGCTCAGGTGGATGGTAAACAGAGGTATGTTTCAAAAAGTAGGTTCTTAATCAAATCAATCAAATCAAAGATACTTTATTAATCCCAGAGGGAAATTAGAGTTTCAGTACACACACTTCAGAGATCAGACATACATGGGCAAGACACATGACAAGAATTGGTGACTGTGGTCATTCGCAACCCTGAGTCGTGCTACCTTAATAGAGATAAGAGGGTTACATGAGGATTGGTTCAGGTGGAAGGACAAAAAGGGCACTTCAGAGTTACTTCCACCGGGAGGGCAGCTTTGCTCTGCAAAAAAACACCTCAAACATATATATGCAACAGACTTCAGACAACACAACATAAGTGTCCACTAGGTGGGGTGGTGGGTTGGGACTATCCCCACTTCAGTTCCTGCAGCCACGATAATCAGCACATGTCACCTCAGTGTGGATAGGGGAGGAGCATTGAGGGTTAGAGGGTTGCAGTGACCCTGGAACGTTTCAGCGGCCTTCCCGCAGTCCCGCCCAGGCTGTGATAGGAGACAGAGTTGAGTTGCCATAGCGACGGCAAATTCCACATATCTTCTGAGGGGGGAGTTTTCGTTGTAGCCTTGCAGGCTCAAGGGCGCCGGATTCCGATTAGAAATTGTTTTGGGGCCAGACAGAGATAATTTCCTCTCTGTCTTACAGTTTGTTGGTCCTCGACCTCTCAAAATCCCAATAATGGACATTAAACTATCCCAATCCGTGCTGATTCGTCCACTCTATCCTTGATGGCATCCATCTTCTGTGCCAATGAATGAATATCAGCCAAAGTCCAAGCTTACGATTCATCTCGACAATTGTGTGAGTCTGTGAATTCACAGCGCGGTGCAATCCATCTCTGAGCTCGGGGATCAGGCCAATATTCCTCGACAGCTCGTTAATTTTCTGGTAAGCCAGGTAGCCTCCAATGCCAATCAGCAGGAAATCCGACACCAACACCACGAATATCCACACATCTTCAGAGTCCTCCACAGACAGCTGAGATAAACAAATCAAGTTCCACTGTTTCCAGGAGTCAACAATGTGTCCAACTGGGTCTGTCCCGGGGGGACATCCGGGAGCCTTCTCCCGTTCTCATCATTGAATAAAACGCGTTGAGTGACCAACTGACGAGATCCATTTTAGTGAATTTCAGTTTCCAGAAAAAATGCAGAAGTAGCCGTGCACCCAGCACACACAGACAGACAAAGGCCTTGAGGATAAGATATGGAGGAGAGGAGAAGAAAAGCGTCTGCACCCTCCAAGAGCCGGAAGAATTATCATTTGCGAGTACGACAGACAGACAACTTTGGCAAAGTGCAGCAATCGAGACAGCAATGGACGTCTGGAATGAACTTGGTGCTGTTTACTTGTTGTGAACATGGAGCATTAAAGTTTATTCAGGATGTCCTATAGGTGACGGTCCATTTTGGCCATAGTTGCGCCATCCAATGGGTGAAAATGCTGAAAGAACTGCGAGAGGCACGTGCAACGATTTGAAAAATAATGAAATCTGGTGTTTCAGACTCAGGACTTGACTTGAAACTTGACTCAAACTTGCCTGTTAGTACTTGAGACTTGACTTGGGACTCGAGGATGACGACTTGAGACTTACTTGAGACTTGCAAAAGTAACTTGCTGTAACCATAACTGAGCTGTACGGCCTTAACCCAAGAGAAAGGCAGTTAAAATCATTATTCTTTGCACTTGTTATTAATTTTAATTCAATGTTTATTGCACTTTTTATTTCTCAGGCTTCAACACCACTTACCATCTTGCATGCCTCCTCCAGGTCTCTTTAGTCTCTACACACTGTCACTGTGCCTTAAGGTTTGCCACCGGTTGTAGCCGCCTCACTCAGCACTGTGACGTATGTCAGAGCTGAATGGCCTTCTATGAGTGCTTTCAGGCATTCACACTCAATTTTGGGGCATCTTTCTGCTCAGCTCTATTTGAGCACTCATTATCTAGAATCCAATAGCAGACATTCCTTTAGCATTGTTCACCTATAGGTCCCTATGTAAGAGTTGAACTGGGCAAACAGGTGTTCCATGTTGCTGCTCCTTCAACATGAAACAAGCTATAAATAGAACCGCAACTCAATGTCTTACACACCAGTAGGGTCACGGGGAGCTGGTGTCGATCTCCGGCAGTCACCAGTCGAGAGGTGGTGCTCGACACCCTGGACAGGTCTCAGGTCCATCACAGGGACACACAGAAACAAGCAAACATGCTAACTCTGTCCACAAAGGCCACAGGATTTGAACCTGCAGCGGTGCAACAGCTAAATACTCTGACGACGCAAAGAACAAATGGGGGTTAGGTTTACGGTTGGGCTTGGGGTAGGCGGGATGGTTGGATAGTAAAACAGGTAGGATGAGAGCAAAGAACTCAGCTGAAAAAAGCAATCTAGGTGAACACTGGACAAGATATAGAAACAAAGACAGAAACACAAAAAAAAAACATGAAGCACACAAGGAATTGAGATTTTGACACTAAATACAGATCTGAAATCAGCTCCAGGTAGGATCACGTTAAGATGAAATTCAGCATCGGTGTGAGATAAAGTCCTGATTATGAGAGCTCAGAAGACGGACGTCGGCACCGTTCACAAGCAGATCACAATCTTAAACAACCCCAGATAAAATCACAGATATTGACTGTAGTTGTTTTATAAGACACAAGTGTGTGTTTTGGAATGGTATACATGAAGGGGTGGTGAGGGATGGGCGTCACGTCCACAGATATTGATTGAGCCTTCCTTGGTTAGAGGAACATCATGCACGAATTAAACTGAGCAGTGTTCCACTGTGATGCAGACAAGGAGATGGGATATGATGATAGAGTGGAGCCATTAGAAGGTGCAGAATGACTCTGAGACAGCCACAGGGAATTGGGTCACCGGCTAATTGGGCAGAAATCCATCAGCCTGCTCTTTGTGTATGCACGCACACACGTTATACACACTGCAGCCGCAGACTAGGACCTGCATTTAAGAAGCTAAATTGGAAGATTTTCACAAAGGTGCTTAAATATGGACAAACGTGCATGCAGAATACAAATCATCACTGTAAACACCTGAAACCCACACAGGAAGTAGAATCTCATCGCTCCAGTTTAATCAAATATTAGAGATAAATTGCATTATATCTGAAATCCTCCAGACACTCCCACATGCACGCCTGTGAATGCAGACACACACACACACACAAAGCATTTGTTCACCCAGTTAAACTGTACAGTAGGTGAAGGTGGCTATAAATAGAGTTTAGCTGTGATGCTGAATAGATTCAGGGGAACTGCTCAGTCCTGTTTTTCTGTTGCAGGGCAGAAAACCAGGGGATTGAGTAGAGAAAGTGTGGAGCTGCAGGAAAAGATGCAGAGAAAGGAAGAAGCATTACGCTGCATCATGCTACAGTCAGGACTGGAGGAGGAGGCGGCAGGTGCTCTGCCACTCTTAAGCCTCCTTGTGTTTCATCTGTGGGTGTTGGACAGTTTAGATTCACCACAAGTGGAGTCAGACGGATCGCTAAAAGTGTTTTTGATCTCACGTTGTGTTTTAGAGCTCCTCGTTTTATCTTTATTCTTAAATAAATCCCCATTCCTGCTCTTGCGGTGCATTTCCTTTTTAAGTTATTTTCAGTCGGTGCACAGCATTTTAAATCATGAATCATCTTTTCAGTTCAGCTCTGAAACGCCTTCATTATAGAAGCAAATTCTACTGATAGCAAATTAATCATATCTGTGTAACTCAGTGCTGAGAAAACCCTGCTTTGCTTTGATTTATATTTATGTAGTTTTGTTCTGCATTTTGGGATATTTACGTGTGACTTTTCCATCAGCAGCATTCACCACAAGCTCATTTCTCAGTAAACGAACATCAGTTCCATTATAAACCCATGTAGCTTGATATCTCAGCTTTAGAATGCTTCGTCCTATTACTGTGAGGAAAGCTGATTAAAAAAGCTACAAACCTACTCAGATGAAAGATAATATTTCAGTTTTGCTAAGCTTCCCTGGTATTGAAGGGTAGTTGTACCCTTTCTTTTTAAAAATGCAATCAAATTTTGATTCTATGCATCTCGCTTTCCAGCCTACTCCATTATGCAGCTTTAGAGGTAGACCTTTGGGAGTAGAAAGAAGAGTTTTCTTGCCTTTCATTCACTTATGCATGAGACGCAGCCAGAAAACAGGAGAAAGGATGAGGAGGGAAAAATAAAAGAGAAAGCCGAAAAATGAGGAGAAAGAAAGCAGATAGGGGTCAAAGAGGCGGCAGGGAGAGGAGATGAAAGATCATAATGTGGAGAAGAAAAGGGCAGCAGAGTGATTTGGATGCATCTGGTACAAATTAACAGCAGGGGTTGACAGTACCCGAGTGTGTGTGTGTGTGTGTGTGTGTGTGTGTGTGTGTGTGTGTGTGTGTGTGTGTGTGTGTGTGTGTGTGTGTGTGTGTGTGTGAGCAAAAGGACTGAATTATTCAGAGACAAGCTGTGGCTCTCTGGGTAAACGCTAAGTCGACATAGAGATGCAGAAACACACATGCAAGGACTCAGGGAGACACGCGCCTCCTCTGGGTCTTACAGACAGATGGGACAAGAAATGTGTCACTGGGTCAAATTCAGAAAATTCACAGTGGGACAACTTGGTGCAATGCAACCATTAAAACCTCAAATGTTCCTGGATGCTTTGTAAACTAACTGGTCTGTTGAATAAAGACATGATAAGAAACCGTTTCTGGAAAGAGTTTGGATGAGAAGTCAACACTTTCAACTGATCTAGGATCAGGACTACATCAGGTTAGCAGAGCAGAATGAAACGTTGTTCATTCAAGAATTTCAGTAAAATAAATCTACAGGACAGTCTGGGTATTTATATTTCTAAGTTTTATATTAGAAAACTCTAACTCTAACTGAAAATGTATTTAATCTGAAGTTTGTGATGCTATCCCGGGGAGGTTTTTGTTTTGTTGTGTTTTGTTTTCCAACCTTTCTTCCTCCTCAAAGATGAAACTAGTGAGAAAAGAAAGGAACCAAATCAAGGACAGCGATGGGTAAGAGGATTACATATGTGAATAACAGAAAGTCTTATATCAATTTCACATTATACACTCATTTTATTTCTGCTCAAACATTTTAGGGTCTGTGAAGATAAAAATTAGCATCTCCTCCATTCTTCTTCTCCAGCTGTTGTTTGCTGAGCTCTGTTAGCGGAGCATTAGAACATGGGGTCGCTGTCTCACCCCGTCACCTGTCGAGGGCTCATGCAAGAGTGTACCCCGCTGGAAATGAATGCCAGGATTATGCAAATCCAAATTGAACTATGAAGTTAAGAGGCTCGGCACAGTGACCTCGTCATCTCACCCTCAAGACGGATTGACGTACAGTATGCACACACACACACACACACACACACACACACACACACACACACACACACACACAGATGCACATGTACTGAATGTAACATGCAAACTTTATTGCAGAGGCTGCAAATGGCTGCTTTTGGTTCCTGTCTGTGCAAATGCTTGTGTGTGTTTGTGTACACGTGTGTCCGTGCCACTGTGCATGATTTGAATTATAATTTGTTCATTAAAGCTGTGTTCCAAGTTAACACACACACACAGAGAGAGAGAGAGAGAGAGAGAGAGAGAGAGAGAGAGAGAGAGAGAGAGAGAGAGAGAGAGAGAGAGAGAGAGAGAGAGAGAGAGAGAGAGAGAGAGAGAGAGAGAGAGAGAGAGAGAGAGAGAGAGAGAGAGAGAGAGAGAGAGAGAGAGAGAGAGAGAGAGAGAGAGAGAGAGAGACTTGAACGGGCCACTGGTTTCTCCAGCTGTGCCTGCCGAGCCTCGCCTTCTTTATTTGGAGGAGTGCACCTCTTCAAATAAAGGAAATAAAACTAAGATGTATAGCAACAGCACACTGTGACTCAGATTGTAGCTTTTTTCAGTGCTTTATCCCAAAATGACTCGAGATTATAGAAATATGCTCAGTTATGGCAGCCATATGAGGCACAAACAACACAGCCAAATCCAGAAGCTTCAAAAAGCAGCCATGCAACAAAGAATGCTGCAACATTAGAACACACAATGAAACTAAATAACACCTTGTGACTTTTTTCACAAGTTATAATGGTTCTATGGTTGATACAAAACATTTTCATTAAGTCTTTTGAACAAAATCCATGAGCGGCGCCAGGTGGTAGCTTTGGGTTGCTAAAGCAACGGCCAGATTCGGCCAAGCAAAGGCTTAGCAACCCAACGAACAACAGCACCTACACTCACTAAGCTACAGTAAAGCTACTACAGGAAAAGAATCCTGGCGCTGCCCCTGACAAAATCCCTCTCACATAAACCAATCTCAGCAGTTTTATTCTTGACAGTGTCAGTTCCTTCCAGAATGAGTCGTTTCTGGGCTCTGTCACTGTAAGAAAACAAGCTGGAGCTGGCCACACCCACCCATCCTCCCACTCGGACTGCTATTAGCTGAGAAGCTCCAATATTTGGAAGGAGCTCCGAGTACAGCTGCTGCAGCTCTCTTTTGTACATGAGAGGTGGCTCTTTGCTGGTTTCCTGACTTTTTTAAAACAACTTGTTTAAAGCGCATAATTCCTAAAACCAATAGATGGACCGGTTCTTTTCATGCTTGGAGGGTTTATTGAGGCAGTATGGTAGCATAAAATGATCAAAATGGTGTGTTTGCCCAATATTTCACTTTTAATTTGGTTGCTGTGTTTTTGTGCTGTAAAAAGTATCAACATCCACCTTTCACGTACCACAGGTGGACAATAAAAAATCTCAAATATGAGCAATAAAAGTTTCATCTGCAGAACGGAGGTAAAGTTGTGGCATTTTTGAACAAATTAACAAAGTTTTAGTAAAGTATTCAAAGTTTTTTTCATTCCTATTATTTATGTTTCTGTCTCTGTCACTGTCTCATCACCTCTGTTACTAAACTTTTTGATAAGAGAGGAAGAAGGTTTGATCCCTGGCACTGAGAAAAATGTTTGTTATCATACATATCTACATCAAACTGATGTGTCTGAATTGATATTTCAAACAGTAGCTGACAGAAAGATGTTGCATCTTCAGCAACACCCAACACAGCAGGCATATATTGCACCCACCTGCTGCTGCTGCTGCTGCAGGCTTCAGGATATGAGAGCAAAAGCAGCGCCTCATCTTTAGTCTCGGCTGATTTCTGTTTTGGTTATGTTTCCCTGGTGACGGGACATCAAGTCAGGCTGAAAAACTTTTTAAAAAATGAGTTGACATGTACGATGGTTCCCCTCATGGTGACTTGCTGTTGACCTTTGTGACAAATGCCAAATATCAATGTATAAATAACAAGTTATTCAGTTTCACAGTCAAACTGTACAGTCTGACACATCTAATTAGCCTAGTTTCTGGGATTTTCTTTGACATTTCACTGAAAAAGGCTAAAAGTGAGTGTGAGACTGTGTGCATGTGGCTGTGGGGGGTGAGAGGATGAAGTGATGCATAGAACATGGCTCAGGTGGAGAAAGGCAGTTGACATGGAATGGGGGCGGTTATTGATGGAGAAACAACAAACTAAAAGAGCAAAAGTGACTCAGACGGGTCATAAAAGAAGAGAAATTAGACTCTCCTAGCAGCAGCCTGAAGACAAAATACATGCACGCTGTGTTCTAAAAAGGTTGTGTTCTAATTATGGTTAATTTTAACTGGATTAGATTTTTGCTGCGAAACAATAATCTGCAAAAGCATCTTGTAAATAAACGTATTTAGACATAAAACTAAAGTGAAATGCCTTCTTTTGTGTGAAAAATCAGTGTGATTGTCAAGTTTCTGATTGAGATCTCTTCTCCAACAGAGACAGCGAGATTATCATCGTGTGTGTCAGATTTCCCATCATCCTGTCTGGGTATGTAATTACATTTTACACCTGATGAATTTTCACATCTCTTTACGTTTTCTCATCTTTTTTATCCTCCCCCATCACTTCCATCTTTCTTTCATTTTCCTGTGACACAGAGGGTCACATCCCACCTCTGTGGAATACCCTGTAACTGAATACAGGTCAGAGATACACCCAGTTAGCCTGTGTGTGTGTGTGTGTGTGTGTGTGCGCGTGCGTGTGTGTGTGTGTGTGTGTGTGTGTGTGTGTGTGTGTGTGTGTGTGTGTGTGTGTGTGTGTGTGTGTGTGTGTGTGTGTGTGTGCGTGTGCGCATGTGCGTGTGTGTGTGTCGCTGTCATTATAAACATACTGTATAATTTCTGCTCATCTCTGTAACACTTCTGTAGATCCTTACCACATTAATGAAGATGATGATCATTGTAATGAAGGCTTTTTTACTTTAGTAGCATTTGGTATAAATAATGAGTAGATTGATCAAAAACAGTTTTTTCTGTGTTTCCCTCACATGTCAGAAACTCAATGTGCAGAGGAGAAACAAAAACGGAGGCTGATGAGTTCGACACACTAAATAACCATTGTAATGTCCAGAAATGATCAATTTTCACCTACAGATTGACCTACGTGCCCCTGGTCATCTGCAGACCTAATTCCATCCTCCAAGGTGGATTTTACACTCTATGTTCCTACAAGCCCAGAAGGATACTGCAACCTTTTTGACATTTCAGGAGGAAGACGATGTCATCATGTGTTCCCAAACAAAGCCTTCTTTGATAACACCTGGCTCCCGGTAGATTTTAGAATTCAATTTAAAGTATTAGTGCTGACCTATAGAGCTCTTAACAACCAGGCTCCAAGCTGTCTATCTATCTGAGCTTTTATCCCCACACACCATTTCACTGAACCTTCGATCCACATCTCAAAACCTCCTGGCTGTTCTTTGAACCAGACTAAAAACTGAAGGGGACAGGGCCTTTCTGTCACATTGAGGGGATGGTTAGGACCCAAAGTGTTGATTACCCAGACGACAAGAGGCAGGAGTTGGTATAAAGTAAAAATCCTTTATTTAGGAGGAGAACCAAAAATCCAAGGGGGCGAAGGCAAAACCCCGATAATTAAACTAAGACAAAAATCCAAAAGCTCACCTTCTGAGCAGAGAACTAAAGACTGAGACTAGAGACTGGAGACAAAACAACGCTGACCAAGAAATACAATGGACCGACAACAACACAGAGACAAGACAGGGCTTAAATAGACTGGGAGGAACAATTAGGGAAACATGAAGCAGGTGTGTGGAGTGAGGGCTGGAGGGAAGACAGGTGACAACAATTATCTAAATGGGGAAGCAGAACCAAAGGAGGGCAGATAAACACAAAAGTGAACTAAAAGACTGAGGGAAGGACTCACACACACACAATCAAACCAAAATACACTCACACACACTGAATTGGGGAATGGACACACACACACACAAACACACACATACACTCACACACACACACACACACACACACACTGAGTTGGGGAATGGACACGCACACACCCACACAGACACAGAGCTGGGGACAAAGAGGCTGGAGCTACAACTGGAGGGGATGGGGATGATCGAATGCCTACAAACAGAATACACATAAATGAGATGCAGACAAAGGACACATGAGGGTGCTATGAGACACAAAAGGGAATCTAGAGAGGGATGGAGAACACCAGGAGGCACATGAAGGAAGGGGCAGACGCAGACCATGACACTTTCAGACTATTGCCCCCCAGACTTTGCAACAGTCTGCCTTCAAATCTCCATCTCTCCAAAACTGTAGAGGTCTTCAAAAAACATTTAAAAACTCACCTTTTCATCCAGGCATTGCCCCCGCTAAATATTCTGAAAGATGGCTTTGTCTTTGTTCATACCTTGACTTTGTTTTTACTCCTGATTTTGTTTATTATTTTGTCACTGCTATTGATTTTTTAGGATCTGTTTTTATCGGTTTGAGGTATTTGCCCTGATTTTACTCATGTTGTACAGCGCTTTGTGATTCATATCTGCGAAAGGTGCTTTATAAATAAACTTTTACTTACTTACACCGCAGGAGTGCCCACTCTGAATAAAGTGAACGTTTTCAGCTCATATAAGTCAATTAATCATGAAATTAAATTAACAAATGTCATATGGATAATAACAATGTTTTAATTAATCTGTGCATGAATTATTGAAAGTTTGACATGAAATAAATTATTACATTGAATGATTTATATATTTGGTAATCAGTAATGTTTGATGTAACAAAGCAATTATCACCTACACTCAGACACAAGGTCCATTAAGGTTAAGTTAAACTCATGACACATAGATATTTCTTTACCCCTAATCAAGGCATCCGGTATCTGAAGGAAGGCATGACGTTCTGAGGTTCTTGGTAATATCCCTTAACATGGCACGTTCCGATTGGCCAAGTAAATCATAATATGAGAATATTAAAAGAGAATCACTTACAGTGATTCAGCACTTCAACTTCCAGCTTCCAACATCCTGTGAGATTCAGCTTTCAGTTCGAGAGAAAGCTACGGAACCGCCGTCTGGAGCGAAGCCTCTTTAACCCAGAGCATTTTTGACAAGCTGTCAAAACCCTGCTAGACGCTGCCTACCGCTGACACAGCAAACGGTTCCTGCAGAACAAAGCTGATACTGTTCCGACTCCCTAAGAGTCCTTCTAGACGCAAATGGTTTCATCCATCTGTTGTGACCCGGAAACATCTCTGGACTGGAGAGTTGGTGCTGCGGTTATTCTACAAATCTCGGTGCCCCGAGGTCATCCGACCTTCCTGACCTCTGGATCCATCAAGAGGGTCTTCCAAAGGGTGAGGTAGACACAACATGAATCACGCCTGATGTGGTTTTGATAAGAATCAACTTCCTAGTTAACGCAAACCAAATTCTTTCCTTTTCACATCTAGAACATAGTTCTAGATACGAAAGTTCTGATGACCTCACATTAGCACATAGTCACCATACATTACAGTCCATCCACCTAGATCCATCCATCACCGTAAATATTAGTTAACTTGTCATGTTTTTAATTGTTTGGAAAATAAATTCTTACTTTTTATAAACCTGACTCTCTTCTTGAATCAACACGAAGTGTCCTACAATCCCTGAATAAACAAAGAATTCTAAATTTTCTGGTTAAACATTAACCCTTTAAGACCGGCGGGAGCACCGGTGGTCCCATTTTCATGTCTGTGTTCAAATGCTTGTAAAACTGAAACTATATAAGATAGAACAAACATTTTTTTGCCTATTAAACCAGAGGTGTTACACTTAAATCTCACACACTGAACATGTCCCAGAGCGCTGACTATTTCCGCTAACGAGTTTGCAAAAAACAACCAAAATTCGCAAATAAGAAAAGCGTTTTCATTCGGGCTCTGATGCTATTTCGTTCTGATCTGCAGCTCACATGGCTTCACACGCTAGAATAAACGTCATCACGTTGTCAACATAAACTGTTACATGATTATAACTCACCCAATCACCTGCTTTGACATAATTTTCCCGCGAATTGTAGTTCTTTGGAGTCCCAGTCCTTCGGCTTTTTCTTGTGCTTTTTCGCAATAATACATTTAGACACACACATCCTACACACATCACACACCCACTACAAACTTCCGACACACTCACACACCAATACAAACATTTTGATGAATCACGGACCCGCCAAACGGTACATCTTCCCTCCTCAAAGCAGTTGACGCCGTTACAGCACCGGGTGATGTTTAGGTTTCACTTTAAGTTTCTTCACGTATATATTCATGCAATATTCTTTATTATCATTGTTATTATTATTATTATTATTAGTGAGAGAAAAAGAAAATTATATACTACTGAAAAATTAGCTACAAATATTCAACGTTATTATGTTAGACTCTTGCAGATTATTATTATTTATGTTTTCATTTTTGTTACAGTTTATATAAATGAGTGTATCACAGAAACTATTTTATGGAAGCACTTCAAATAAATTTGTGGTCGTTTGAAAGGATTGTGTGAAACTTTTCTCCATTGACAATTTTGAGGGATAAACCTGTGGCATTTCTGTATAATGAAAAATATGTGTAAAAACAAAAACGATTTTCAATTTCTGTATAGATAATTGCATTTTTTTAATTAAATATTTTGTTGCTATGACCATTTTACATTTATATAATTAAATTTTAGAATGTAAGGGTTGTATTGATGCATAGAAAGTTGAAATACTCCAAAATATGGCACCACGGCATGTGAAAATGTAAATATAAGTTCTAGCAAACTTGTTCTATGGCAGGTCTTAAAGGGTTAAAGACCAATCAGACTGGATTTCCATATTTATATGGAAATTCACATCACATTGGTCAAAGTGTAGAGTTGTATATTAAGCTTTAAAAGCACCCAAATACAATAATTTACTTCTACACCATCATTTATGTTAATAAAAGTAAACAAAATATAATTGAAGCACATGTGCTACTTCTGGAGTCATCAATTCAAGATGGCCACTACCATCCCAAGCCAAACACAAAAACAGACATTAGTGTGTCTGTTACACAGATATTGGATAGAAATTAGAAGTGGTTGTAGCTGAGGGTCGTTCACAAGACTGATCTTGTAATGTTGCATAAGAAAAGGTGAGGTCCTTCACTCATAGTTTTCATACATTTGTAGTGAGTGGTCTATAGAGCTCCGGACATCACGTGACTCTCGGAGAGTAGACGCCATGTTGGCAGGCAACAAAGGTAAACAAAATGAACGGGATCGGCTTGGATTTTACTCCGTTGGAGTTTACTTCACACTTTAAAACCGAAGAAATTGTTTTATATAGTCAGAAATTAAATAGACTAAACGTCTCCGACCCTTACCGTGCCCCTGGGATACTTTTTAAAATGCCAGAAGCTGTCGGAGTGGACCTCTTAAGCCTGATTTATGCTTCTCCGTCTGCGTCAGTGCAGAGACACGCAATGCCATTATCCATCCTTGCGTAGAGCTCCGGCAGGCACGCAAGTACGTACAGAGTTGAGCCCACTTTTTTAAACATCCGTTGAACGAGACGGATTACGCAAGCTTGTGATTGGTCAGGACGCCGCTGTTGTTTACAGCGCCGCCATTGCAAAGAGAGCCGAGGATAACTAGCGGCAGACACGGAGAAGCTTGAAGAATACCTCGCGAAAAAACTCTAAAACTATGAACGTTTAATTCTCCCGTGACTGGAGGAGTGAAAAGATGCACAGCAAGCGTTTTATTTGTGGACGGAAATGACAGGAAACGTGGGTTTAGAGGTGGGGAGCGCATGAAGCGGGTCGAGAATGAGAGACAAATATGTCCGTGTGAAAAGTCTCTTATGTACACAAAAACACAATATAAACAAACGATCTTGGACCGGTACATGACAGGATACCACAGAACAACGCTACGCCCTCTGTTGTCCTGCCGGGCAATTGCTTTGCAACACTCTCCAGGAGACGGAGAAGTATGAGAGCATAACGCTTCCGTCAATCCGTGCGTGTCTGTCCCTTGCGGAGCTGACGGAGAAGCATAAACCAGGCTTTACTGGATTTGAGAAACCCTGACTATAATTTCCTTGTTCATTTTCCCTCTTCCTACTCCGTCCATGTAAGAAGTTTAAATAGAGTGCTGTACTGTTTGAATGTATAAACTGAACGCCAAGAGAAATCACTATTCTGATTTTTTTCCGTGAATAAAATAAATATGTCAGGCAGGAGCATCTCAGGATCTGTCTGAGATCTGTCTCGGTGAGACAGATAGTAGCAATCCAAAGCGCTTTTTATGTGTGATCTGACAATTGATCAACCATTGCTTATGGCTTAGCCGGTTAAATGCTGTGATCATAAAACACGTAAACGGCAGCACGCAGAAATCACGAGGCAACTTTTTACGTGATGTTTACTTGCTGCTATGAGCAATAAGACAGAAAAAGCCACGCCAAAATAAGTTTAGGAAGCCCACTAAGAATCGTAATAAAAGCATTTAAAATAAATACCATACACAGTTGAGGAAACGTTGGTTTAAGTACCTGACATAATGTGGTCGCTGCACAAGTGAAAACCTATACTCTCGGGATCCCACAGCTTCATTTTAGCCTGGAGGCTAGCGCGTTTCATTGCGATGATCCAACGTTTGCGGCGTTCTGGATCTTGGGGAATCCTGTAGAAGGCTCTTTCCTTATCTCGTCCATGTCTGTTCTGGCATCCTGGGGCACAACAGGAATCTACCATATTTCCCGTTTGATTGAGTTTTCTGACAATAACAAATAGCCTATCTGCAGGCTACTGCCTGCCAAGATGGTGTCGTTCGATTTGAACTGTTGCATGCCGGGAGATGTGAAGTCAACTCTCGGAGCTCTGTTGTAGGAAGGCATGCTTTGTACATCTTACTCTGGGGGGGGGGGGGTTGCTCTGGTGCACCTGGTTCAGCATGGAGATTTCAGCCATAGGAGAAAGAAACTTCAGGTGACAGGATTTAGAGACTTATTTCCTGATATTTGGACATCTCGCCTCTGATTGGCTAACAGCAACGCGACTCTACCACTGACTTTGTTTGCTCTGTAACGTTGATAACTTATCTCCGCAAATAACACCAGCCTGGAGGAGTTCTGCTGTGTTGTGGAGATGCTTACGCTAATGGTTAGCTTCTGCTAGCCGATATGTTTTCTGCTGTTTCCTGGACACTAAAAAACAACAGCCTTCTCCGTCACGAGTCAAGATGGGTGAGTCCGTGAACGTTAAGTGACAGTGATGTAGATCTGTCAGACTTTTCTAGACTAGAGTTTCATCATCTATTTTTTATCAGATGCTATGGCAGTAGAGCTCTCAGTTTCACAAAGGTTGTTTCTATTGTCGGAACTTTAAGGTAAATTAGAAGAGATAATTTGAGCGGTAGATAACATGTCCCGGTCCTCTCAGCTGTCCTTTCAGGACTTTACTCAGACGTCAGCACAACGCGACTGCTTTGGCAGCGAGTGATGTGACTGATCAGCGCCAAAACGGGTCCACAGTAACCTTAATAATTGTCAAAGTATATCAGAATTTAATCCATTCAGAGGACAAGAGCAGCTGTGTGATGTAAAATGTGGTGTTCAATGATCAAAAGAAGCTCAGTTTTTTATGCCACTCTGTGAGACAACAAAGCCTCGTGAATTACATTGGTATTGGGGAATTTTAACTTTTAACTTTGAGCTCGATCACTGCTTATTTTCTTTCGCTTCCATTCTGCTTCACCAGCAACACTTCTAATTTTACTAATGCTTTGTATTTTGGCGTCGGATAGCGACGACGCTCTGGCACAGCACGTCGCCTCCCAACGTGCAGGGGCTCCCAACGCGTCGGAAACAAACGCTTGGTCACACCGCGTCATTTTTGACGCTTAGGGTGTGAGAATGTGTTGATTATGGACGTCTACTGATGTAATTTCATACTGAGCTACAACCAATCAGCATGAGTTAACAAAAAATTCCTCTCTGCTACTTCACCAGGCCGTTCCGAGTACCTAACACTGATCAGTCCCTGAAAACGGCCGTTTGGCTGGCCTGGTCAAGTGGAGACGCTAATCAGGAGGTTCCTGTAAATTTACCCTGAAGTTCCGATATTGGAAACACATCTGTTGGTGACAGTACAACTGAGCAGACTCAGTTCAGACTCACTAGAGTTACATGACTGTTCAAAGACTCATGAGAATGATACTTTTAACCATCTTCTATGTCTTCTGAACTTTGAATATCAATTGTATGTGTCGTGTAGTCAACAGTATCCTGCTTCTGCTCAGGTACCATGGCCCTAAAAGTCTATGTTCTATCATAAGAAACAAGAAAATTTTAGCTTTTACCTAAATGCTACAATCATTTTGTGAATTATTCACATCATCTTTAAGACTAGCAGCACTCGTGGGAACTAAGGAGGAGCTGAAGTTCATAGCTGACCCCTTAATAAAACCAGGAGGCACGATTGTAGAGAGAGATGGATTCATAAAGAAAAACTGTCCCAGGCTCCAGCAGCAGCGAGCCAAAGATAAAAGAGTTGTTAGAACCGAAGCTAAAGGATGGCTGGGGGCAGATAGAAAGGAAGACAAATGAAGAAGTGAAAAGTATCTCTGAGAGCCAGATTCAGGGCGTCAAGGGCGTCACCTCAGGGACGGTAACGTTAGAGAAGTGTCACGCTGCTTATTTATGGAGAGACACTCCTGGAGGAAATCACCTGTAAGGAAATCACAGCTCACATGATTTACATCCATTCTGAAGCAATTATTCTAATGATTCTGTTGTGACTTCCTCCTGTGATTCATGTGGTCCCTGGTGACTGATGTTAATGCAACGAGCTGTTAGAAAAGTCTCACCCCTGCTCTTAACGTGATAGCAAGTTGATTTTAAAAAATGCAATGATTCATGAAATAATACTGCAGCAACTCTCGTTTATAGATGTGCAGCAGGATGTTCTGGTTCTGACATTTTTGTTGTGCTTTATGACATTGATAGAACATGCACTGAACTCCTCCTAGCTCACTGTTTACTTTCAAAAACCGAGTGAAACACTCAAGTTTCTCAGATCTGACTGGAGAGAATCTGTTGTTAGTCTGTGTGAGTAGGCTGCCATCATGGGACCTTATTAAAGAAAAGCTTTTGTTTGTGATTTTTGTGTTTTTTTTTTCATCAAGGACAAAGCCATAACGTCTATATTTAGCTCAGCAACTTTATTTTGAAGGCTCTGAGCCTTTTTGACATTACAGCATCTTCTTTGGGCATCATAAAAATGTTGCATTCAATAAAACTCTAAAATCAGGCTTGTTTACTTTTAAAAAGTGATGTGCATTAGAACAGGGGGTTACTCTTCTAATGTTTGCTTTGTGAATTCTGATTTTTGTAACAAGGCTCACATGTGCCAATACCTAAAATTACATCTGATCTAGTTTTTCATCCTCCCATATTTTTTGTGCAGGTGCAGAGGACCCTTACGCAGGAAGAAAGTCAAGAAAAAGTAAAAAAAAAATCTGAAGACTTGTTGGATCATTTGGCTGCAGGAACAATAGAAATCAGTACAGAAAACAAAAAGGGAAAATTTTGCTTGACTGCTCGAGGACAAAGGCAATAAACCACTGAAACCCAGACAGTCATCATCAATCACAGCTCACTGAGGTGAACTGTGATTGATGACTGCAGGTGTGTGCAGCTGGAACCAGATAACAGGGGGACAGAAACAATGGAATCAAACAGAAAGTGTGTCACAAAGTCAAGATGAAGCATTCTGCTTGTTCTTATAAAATCTAGTAAGCTTTAAAAATGTGCAAATTGTACAAAAACAGCTCGTAAAATACCAAAACGAGTCATTTCCAAAGGTCAAACAAGGTCTCACAAGCCACCTGATGCTGCTTCATGTTAACCTGTTGATGCCACAGTCCAAAGACAACATCCTGCTCTTGTCTGAGACCTCACAGTGCTGACCTACCACCCTGTTTCTCTCGTAGTCTAGTTGTCCCTCCCAGGATGAGGACAAAGACAAGGAGACTGAGGCTGAGAGATTAGCAGCAGAGTGTGAGACAAAGGGAGCATCATTAACAGTGAACCACACCTATATGACTACAGGTGTCTCAGCTGGTGGGTGGACCAATCAGAGCGTGACACACTTTCATAGAGCCTCACATTAACAGTCCTCCAGAAATACTCCATTCAGGCTGAAAAAACACTGCAGTTGCAGCATCGACACAGCTTTACTTTGTGTCTTTCTTTAAATGTACCCCGTCTCTTATAAACAAGCCGTAGTTCCATCCCCGGGTGAGTAAAATTAAATCATCTGCTGCCGATTTCTTGACTGTCTAGACTGAGAGGGAGGGAAAGAGATGGAGAGAGGTGGAGAGGTCAATATAAAAAGCCTGAGGCAGGCGGAGGACTGTCTGGCAACAGGTGCACACACACAGAGCTGGACTGAGTGAAGCAGAAGAAGAAAGCAGAGAGGAGAGAATTTTGAAGGAGAGGGGAACAGGTCGAGTGGTTTCCTCAGCTTATTACACAACAGGTTTACTCGTGGTTTTAAAGAGCAAGTCACCCCCTACCAGAGTCTAACTCCACTCTCACTTCATGTTTGAAAAATGTAACAAATGCTGTTGCCTGGCAGACCGAGAGGGCGGAGCTGCTAACAAATACACACACACACAGGCTCACGAGAGCATTGTGACATCATAATGTACCAGTTTACATCATAGCATTACGCTTAGCCAATAGCGATGGCAGACTTAAATTCAAATACAGTGCAGAGTTTTTACCTGACAATGGCACAACACTGCCAGTTTTAGGCAGAATATTACAATTTTAACTAAGATGCACTGAAGTGCCAAATTATTGACGACACGTGTCTGCAGCACGATTAGACGCTCGTTTATTTAGTTTATCAGCAAAAAAGTTTATTTGGGGGTGACTTGCTCTTTAATGTTATGATAGCAAGGTGTTTCTTTTATGATGCATTTGTTGATTTATGGTTGAAATTTGGACTCCCATAGCAACAGATTACGCCAAACGCACCAACTGTGTGGCACACACATCTCTGCTGCAGCTCCAACGGCTCTGCAGCCAAGCACCATTTATAGGTTCTGGCATGCTGACTGGGACCTGCACACAAAGCCATGCACCAGAGAGATCACTGCTGGTGTTGTTCTGCAACAGGTTTAGAGGTGGCGTTAGCTGCCTTTTTTCTACAGTTCTTTAAAATCAATAACACTGCATGTGTTTGAACACATCTAGAATATTTTGAGGGGAAATGAACAATAAACAGTACAAATGACTTGGAAGATTTTCTACAATCTATGTGAAACTATCGTGACTCTGCTATGAAGAGCTGAAACTTATAGAAATACCTTTGATAACACGTGTTTCTGGGATCTTGCTTAGCGCTTTGAGGTTGTCTGAGTTAGCATGAGCGACAGTTGGCAGCAACAAATGGGGGAAATACAGGAAAAGAGATGTAGATGGGTGGAGGAGGTGGCAGAGGTGATTTAAGATGACAAGGTTAAAAGCACAAGCTCTAATGTGACTGTGGAGAAAAGGAGACAAAATGAGGGAGGAGGAGAGAATAGGTGGAAAATGAGATTAATGATACAGGGTGGAGACGACGCAGATTAATTATACAAGAAAAGCCAGTGGGCCGTGCGAGAGGGAGAGTGAAAATAATTCTCCGAGGAGAGTTAAAAGTTCAGAACTTATCTGGGTGACATTAAATATTTAAAAGTCTCCTCTTCAGACTTTTACAAAACCATACATTTGAAATTTTTCAAGAGGAGATAAGGCCGTGAGCTAGGTGGATGAGTCAGATGAAGATGAATTGCAGCATGAAAGGACGGGGAGTAGCAGAGACGGGGACAGGAACAGGAGGGGAGGCTGGCTGATCCTGGGTGTTGTGTTGCAGAGTGGATAAGCTCTGGAGGGTCTCGGGGCTGCACAGAATTCTTAATGAGGAAGGATTTGCTAACAAGAGCCTCAACCGCTCCCAGGAAGAGAGCAAAGCCCTTGTCGGTTAGACTAATCAATCTTCATCTTCAGACTCTTTCTTCAAACTCTGGAGGGGCTCACAGTTTCACACACACACACACACACACACACACACACACACACACACACACACACACACACACACACACACACACACACACACTTTTTTCAACATGCAACAAGAACACACAGTGATTCAGGGAACATCTGATGATCGGACATGACTGAAATAACAACAACAAGCTGCAAATTAAAGTTCACCTGAGAGCATTAGCAAGGTGCACTCATGCAAGGACAAAAGCTGCACTAAAAACATAACCCGACCTAACCTGACCACGAGACAGCTCCAGAGCGTGGGGCCAGAGGTCCTTTCAGCAACAGCTCAAATGGAAGGAAATGGGTTCTGAAATTACATTTTCAGGGGGGTGGGGTCTCATTTCAAGAACAGGTTCACATTCATTTCCTGTTTAACTGCTGCTTCACATCTATCCAGTGTCAACTAAGGTCATCTTACAAGCTGTTCACACCTGTAATGAGTTTAAAAGCACACATCAGATGAGGAAATGTTTTATTAGCTGAAGCTGTAAAGAGCTTGATTTCTTGTGAATTTACAGGAGTTGAATGTGCCATAACTACTCTACAGCTATAACACAGTAAGCTGAATGCGTAATTTTAAACCAATAAATTAGTTTGTTCAGGACATTAGCATTTGCAGCTAAATGTGAAAAATCTTGAAGCTTTTCAGTCATTGTCTCTTTTAATGGAGGAAAAAAACAATATTTGAGTTTTTATGGCTTAAAAAGTAAGAGGGGCCCATCCATGCTAGAGATTGTTACAATGCTGCCATCTAGTGTTCAAACACGTTAAATCAACAAGCATGTTTTTTTTATTGAAATACTGTGGTGCAATGGGGTTATTTTGTAGGAAAGGTGGCTTTGATATATAAAAGAATTGAAATTTTTTTAAATGAATGTTAATGTAGCTCCAAACAGTTACTGACTCTCTCATTTCTGGTCATTTTGTTAAAAAGCCTCTATAAAAAAACATTAGCATGTAAAAGAATGGTATGAGAGACAGACCTGCTGACTCTGAATCAACAATTCAAGCTCTGCTGATTTTTAATAGTGAATTTTAGACTCAGAGCTAAAAGATGGAAATAAGTGGGATTATTAGTTCTTGAAACATCCAGATTAAATCATTTAAATCCCAACAAACATTCAATACTATGTGATTTCTTACATTCAGTCACACTCTCCTTTGTTTCCTCAGGATAACATTTTACCGACGCCGTAAAGAAGACTCGACAAAATCAAAGAAGTCAAGATGACCTTTACTAAAGCAGCCTGATGTTTGATTTTTCTGGGTGAGATAAAAATAAAATGGTTCAGTCGGTTCCGGAAATAAAAAATCTGACTTAGAACGTGAACTAATTTTATTTTCTCTCACAACTGATTCTGCTGCTGCTCTTCTTCTGATTTCAGGGATTTAATGCAGAAACCCACTTCTATGTGCCTAAGAAAGGCCACTTTGGTCTCTAAAAACACTATTGCATAACCACACACACACACACTCACACGCACACACACACACAAACACACACACACACACACACACACACACACACACACACACACACACACACACAAAGTTCAAAGAACTGCAACATACAGACACTTCCTGGAGCTCACTACAATAATAGAATGCAGACCTGTTCTATTGAAAGTTAACACAAAGGAGACTGTTTAAATAGGCAAAAACACACAAACGCATGGAAACTCACCACACACTCTTACATCCTCTCAGCTGAAAACAAAGTTGCAGCATGTTCCACAACACACACACACATCTAAAGAATAAATAACAAAACAGAAAATACACTCATTTACCTTTTGGGGATCTTTAGGCTCAAAACAACTTGATGTTTAAAAAGGAAGTGTTGAGATTATCAATGCATCTGATGCATCTTTACTACCCCCTCCCCCCATCTCATCCTCATGCAGGCTGAACATGAAAAAAGTCTCCTACACATATCTCCTGCATTAGCTTCTGATAGAAAATAGACAGTTTGTTAGTCTTCCAAAGGTCACAATTCCCAAAATGTTGTCTTCTGCTGACAAACCCAAAAGTTTCCCTGTTCCAGTTCATTTATCAACCAGCAAAGACGTGAAATGTATTCATGGCCGGAGAACCCAGAACACCAGATGTTTACGACCCATCCCCCTCCAACAGGTTAAGAAGGCAAATGTTCTCCAGGATTCAGTTCAGTGTGCCCTGTTAAATGCCCGCTCCATCTCAAACAAATCCTTTATTTTAAATGAGCTGTTTACTAGAGAAAAGTTGGACTATTTATTTCTTACGGAGACATGGCAGCAAGATGGCTATTTTGTACATTTCAATGAAAGACGTCCACCAAACTGCTCTGTGTTTACCACACCACGCCCGACACATCGTGGTGGAGGTCTTGCCTTGCTCTTTAAGGACAAACATGTCTGTAATTTGGTGAAAAATTGCCCTTTTACAACTTTTGAATGTCACGTCATCAAAGCAGGGTTACTAAATGTATTTCACTGTATTTTAATCTACCGACCTCCCGGTCCAGCTGGCCCTTTTCTCTCTGAATTTGGAGAATTTCTATCATCAATGATCAAACTAGAAAAAGTTTTAATCCTCGGTGATTTTAACTTACACATTAATGATCCTAATTGTAGCACAGCAGTGGAGTTCATGTCTATTATGGAGTCTTTTAACTTAGAGCAGCACGTTTCAGGCCCCACACACAAAATGGGACACACTCTCGATCTTGTTTTCTCTTTGGGACTAAAAATCAATCATTTACATGTTGAAGAGGTTCATGTGAGTGACCACAGCTGAATTTTCTTTAATGTTCCATCTAATGTTGAATCCGTCCCTCACAACCTAAAATCAAAGAGACGTATCATTAATCAGTCAGCGGTGGATGGATTTTCTAGATTATTTGACAGCAGCTCAGTTCAGGGTGATGATCCAAGCTTGTTCATCCAGTCCTTGGATAAACAATGCTGCAGCATCTTAGATAAAGTAGCTGCTGTTAAGCAGGTTACTTTTTCTAGCAAGAGAAAAAGTCTCTGGATTAATCAAAACATTTACAGTCTCAGAAGGACATGCCGCAGAGCCGAGAGACGTTGGAAGTCAACTAGATTAGAAAGTCACAGGCTGCACTTTAAAAAACTGATGACATCTCTGAATGAGACGGTGAACATTTCTAGGGCCACTTACTTTGCTCAGCTGATTGCTGTAAACAACAAATAACTCTAAAGTCCTGTTTGACACCATAAACCAGGTTGTTTCTCCTCACGCCCCGCTCATGCCAGTTACTCAAGGTCTGACTGTAACAACTTTCTAGCATTCTTTGAGAATAAAATCAGAAATATCAGGTAAAGTTTTTCACCCCCATCTACTTCCTACTTACTAGAGTGTCTATCTCTGAAAAGACTGAAAGTCTGATCATTGCCCCTGAGAGCATGGTTCCCCTGATTAGTCTAAAACTTGGTCATTTGTCCTCTGCCGTCAAGACAAACTTAAGTAATTTGGGTGTTATTTTTGACCAATCAACGTCTCTTGAAGGTCACTCAAAAACATTGGTCTGAAACTGTTTTCATCATTTAACAAATATCTACAAACTGCAAAGGTTGGTGTCAAAACATGAACTTGAAATGGTTATCCATGCCTTTATCTCCTCCCGTCTAGATTACTTTAACACATTTTTCACATGTTTTAACAAAAAAGCCCTTGACCGCCTTCAGTTGGTCCAGAACTCTGCAGCGAGGCTTCTAACTGGAGCAAACAGAAGAGCACACATCACTCCTATTCTGATGTCTCTGCACTGGTTACCCGTTAACTTTAGAGTTCATTTTATAATCCTGGTTATAACTTTCAATGCTCTACATGGTCAAACTCCTCCCTATATTACTGAGCTGTTAAAGCCTTATGCTCCACCCCGAGCCCTCAGGTCCACACACCAGAACCTTCTAGAAGTTCCAAAGACCAGATTCAAAAATCGAGGTGATCGCTCCTTCCGGACTGTTGCACCCCGACTCTGGAATGATCTTCCTTTATCCTTACGCAGCATTGGCAGTCTGGACACTTTTAAAAAACAGCTGAAGACAAATTTATTTAAAGCTGCTTTTACCTAAATCTTTAGTTTTTTCATTTTTAACTCAAATTTTTAATCTTTCATCTGTTTATGAAATTTTATAATTTTATGAGTTTATTTTTTTTACGTTAATCTAATTCTGTTTTGAGAGGATTTTGATTTTATGATGTTAATCTATTTATGATTTTATGACTTTGTTTTATTTTTGTTTTGATCAATGTGAAGCACTTTGTTATTCTGTGTCTGCGCTGAGTCGAGTCCTGTATAAATAAAATTTACTCATTACTTAAGCCGGGCGTACACTGTGCGACTTTTTCACTCGAAGCGTTCAGCTTCAGCTCAAACTGTACGACTTCCTCGTAGAGCAGATCTCACGAGTCATGCGCTCACACTGTATGACCCAGTTCTCGGATGCGATCTTACTGCTCACACTGTATGTCTGGTAGCAACACGTCGGCCCGAAAAATATGCTAAAAATAGCAGTTTTTACTCAACACGTCAGACTTTTTTGTTTTGTCTTGCCTGTTGTCCTTCGGGAGTGCTGCAGGAGGACACAGGGATTTATGGGGGTTGGATGAGTAAAACGAAATAAAGAAAGTAAATCTGTGTTTTGTGATCAGGTTAATTTGACATGAACACGACAAACACGCTTTCTTGACAATCTTTGTGAGTAAAAAAACGTCTAGAAATAAAAACGAACAGCGTGTGTTATTAGGGAAATAGCGAGCGGTGTTGATGCAGGATTGCGCATGCGCCGTGAGCGGTTCTGATACTTTTTGGGTCGCAGCTGCTCGCAGCGCCGCTTCAACAGTGCGATACCCTCACGAGGGACGAGCGAAATTTTAAACACGCCAGAAGTCCGTGCGACCTCACGACTGCTGATTGGCAGCTGGTCACGTGGTGTTAATTGCCTCTCGTAACCCCCTGTACACTACACGACCGCTCGGCGCAAAACTCGCCCCGATCTCGTGGATTCTCGCACGACTGGAAAATCGGCTCAAAAAAGTGAAAAAGTCGCACAGTGTACGCCCGGCTTTACTGTAAACCGCTAGGATTTGAAAATCTTGGCAAATCTACGTCACACTGTCACTTGGTTTTGCAACAGCAGAGAACATCTCAGCTGGTAGAATCTAACGGTTTGCATTACCAACTCCACCACACAGCAGAATTCCTCCTGGCCTGTGATATTTGTGGAGATAAAACATCAACATTACAGATCAGTCAGGATCAGAGGCTAGATGTCCAAATATGAAGAGATAAGACTCCAAATCCTGCTATCTTAAGCTCTGCCCTGATGTGGCGTTCTGCTGGTTCCTGAAACTAAAGCATCTGAGCTTTTTTCCCCTAAGAACGACTTGCAAGGCATTCAAGCACTTTGAGTTTCCTTTGTTTAGGAAATGTGCTATATAAATAAAGCTGTATTGTCTTGTTATTCCTTTTAGAAACCACTGCAAATGTATTGAATGAACGAGTGAACCACATCTTTAATTTAATGAACACTCTGAATGTGTGCTGAAAATAAATGAGCGACAACCATGTGACATTTAATGCAATCATTAATAATTTAGTTCAGTAAAAGTGATTTTTTATGCTTGTAATTATTCATTAGCTGTAGTGGAAACCTTGTGCAGGTTCCAACGTTTAATCAGCTACAGATGTGTATCTAACGAAGACTTTCAGCCAACAGGAAACTCATTTTAAAGAATAAAACTTTCTAGTTTATTTGGTTAACTTTTACAATCTCACACTTTTTCTTATTTCTACACATTTTACTTGTTTTTCTAATTATCAGTAATCAGATTAAAGCTGTTATGACAAATATGTAAACAAGCTAGGTTTTGAACTCAAACACTAGGGGGCGCAACAGATCATCACTGATCAGTGATCTATTTGGATCGCTCTCTACAGTTCGGCATGCACACATTTCACGGATCGGTCATGTAGAGGACAGAGGTGCTACCTGCTCAGTCCAAAGGAGAAACGCACAGCGGTGGTCATGACAGAGGAGAGGAGCTTGAAAAACCACCTGCGTCGTTTAGGTCGCATAGATGGGAGCATTTTGGCTCCCCTGTAAAATACAATGATGAAGAAGAAGATCTTTTATATAGCGCCTCTCAAGGTAAAAATCACGAGGCACTTCACAAATACAAAAAAATAGAAAAAGATTTTTAAAATGATTTAAAATATGTTTAAGAGGAGAAAATAAAAAATGTAAGGGAAGGGAGAGAGAAAATGAATAGGAAATAGGGAAATCAATGGATCCCAGGAAAGGCGGAATAAGAACAGAATAAGGAGAGGGTGGTGATGATGGTCACACAAAAGCAGCCTGAACAGGTGAGTCTTCAGCTGCTTTTTAAAGGAGACCACTGAGTCCACTGTTCTCAGGCTCAGGGGGAGAGAGTTCCAGAGTCTGGGGGCCACAGCAGCAAATGATCTGTCACCTTTGGTCTTTAGCCTGGTGCGCTGCACAACCAGTAGGCTTTGATCACTGGACCAAGGAGACCTGCTGGGGGTGTAGGGACTAAGAAGATCACCAATGTAAGATGGTGCTTGTCCATGTAAGGCCCTATAGACCAGAACCAGGATCTTGAAATGAACCCTGAAGTTGACTGGCAGCCATTGAAGCTGGAGGAGAAGCGGGGTGATGTGGGTGTGTTTGGAGGACTTGGTCAGAAGCCGAGCACAGGCATTCTGAACCACCTGTAGACGGTTCAGGGAGGTTCTGCTCAGACACGTGAAAAGAGAGTTACAGTAGTCTAAACGTGAGGAGATGAAGGTGTGGATAACTGTCTCAAGTTCAGAGCGGGACAGAATGGGACTCAGCTTAGCAATGTTACTGAGATAGAAGAAGGAAGAGCGAACAAGAGAACTGACATGAGAATCCAGGGTGAGAGCTGGGTCAAAGGTCACACCAAGATTCCTGACGGAAGGTTTGGTGTGAGAAGCAAGCAGACCAAGAGAGTCTCTGACTTTGGGAACCATCTTATCTGGGGCACAGATGAGGATCTCAGTCTTATCTTCATTCATCTGTAGAAAGTTCCCACCCATCCATTTGATGATCCAAATGGCAAAAATGAACACTGACGGTGCAGCGCCGCACACACTTGGGTATCTTCCCTGAGACATTTGTGCCAGAACCGGAAACCTGCCTGTAAACCTGGGGGGGGGGGGGGGGGGGGGGGGGGTTAAGCTCATTTGTCCTCAAAATTTTCCATTGTAGATTTAAAGCTGTAAATCAAGACAAAGTCTGCACAGTCACTACAAGCATCCAGCATCTTAAAGTGACAGTGTGTATTTTCTTGGCGATAGGGGACAGTACATACCTAAATCATTGCAAGCAAGCATTATTTTCGTGTTCAAGTAAGACCTTACCAACAGGTGGCCATTACGGTCAAAAATCCTTGGGAGTGAAACTGCCAGCAAAATAACAAGAACATCAGATTCCCTTTCATCACTTGCAATGAGTGAAGAGGTAAATGTGTTAAAGAACTATGTTTGTTAATGCTGAAAGTTTTGTAACCATTTATTACAAATCAGTAAATGCATTCTGTCCTCACAGGCTTCTGTAGAAGGAAACGTGGCATCCATAATGGCATCTTCCAGAGACTTAGACCCACTCCATGTATTTTAGACCCGATTTCTATGGTTCTATGTTATGAAACCGCTAATATTTTTCAACAGCTGGGCATCTTTTAAGTTGTTTACAACATTTGAATAGATATTTCTAGATATTAATGTTAAAAACTACACATTGTCACTTTAGCCATTTCTTATTAATAAAAAACATAAACATTGTATCATTTATAACTTTTTAACACTGGAAACATTTACATTCTGGAGATTTCCTTATTTTTAAGTAATGAACTTTTTTTTGTATTCTCTCAAAATACAAGAAAAGTACGTCAGCTAAACAACACCATCTAGTGGTCAGCCTAAATTGAGGTCACAAATTACAACCCCTATTTTATATATTAACACTTAACTATGCAAACATACTTGCGGAAGACAATAAAACACTAAACAAATGTGCATTCTCGAACACATTGCTTGTAGTATCGACACAGAGGAAACCAAAAGCGCAAATGTAAAATGTGTGCTTTATTTCAGATGTAAACTTTTAAACAGCATTCTCAAATAAACTTTGTGTGATTTGGTTCATTTAATCATTTACAAATTACGCACAACTATCGTCCAACATGCACACATTTAGCTATATGTTTTTATTCGGACAGCCCCCCCCCCCCCCCCTTTTTTTTTCAGTTCTGCTCTGTCTGAACTTAACTCACACAAAACAATTTTAGTCATCTATGTGTGTTAAAACGTGTAGGGCCCAAAGGAAGCTGCAGCTCATAGTTTCCATAGAAACAATGCTGGATGTCACCGCTTCATGTAGTAAAGTTAGAGTGCATGCATTTAATTAATTTAGTCAGCTTTCAGACTGTGTACTTCTTCTTAGTTTAAATTCTTTTGGAGACAGATCTGTGATGTTGGACCATTACTACCAAACACACTGAATCAGAGAAACATTCATCTGATCCAGTAAAATTCATGATTTATCAGGGGGCTATCTAGTTGTCTGACGGTGCGCGTTCCGGTGATGGGAAGCGCAAATCTCAGTTATTGGAAAATTGTCCAGTCCGTTATGTTTACTTCACGGACATCATGGTACAAATTTTAGCCGCATTTGATTATACGAACTAAATACGGTTGAATCTTTCCAGTATAGCCCACATATAATAAATAACCCAGTTTAGGGTGTTATTTGTTTATTTGCTTTTATTTTATCGTGCTTTTATGTCATTACACTTTCTCACAAGTCTCAGCTGAAAGACTCAAAGATTAAGCCAACAAATTTAAAATAATTTGTTTTTATATCAGGAGGATAAACAGCTATTTAACTGGAGCTCAGAGCGACAGGGGGTGCTTTAAAAAAAGATTGTTTATCTGTTACATGTACATTTTCTCGGTCTCCATGTCGTCGCGTGGAGTTGTTTTTTTCCATGGTGCACGTGAAGGCAGCGCGCGCTATGGGGAGATGCTCGCTGCCGCAGCTTTCACTACGAGACAGCAGCGGAAAACAATGTCAACAAAGAGGACATCCTAGTGTCTCCACACAGAGCGGCTGATCATGGCCGGTCGGAGGGGACACGGTCCCCGCTTCAGTTCCAGAGAACCCGCCGGCTGCCTAAAAACAGCTGCAATGCCCCGGCAACAAGAACCGTCCGGAGACACCGAGCACGCGCAGGAGTCGCTGCGGGACCTGCCGCGATGGATGCGGCTTTACCTCTACGGGATGCACGGCGTGACCCTGGATGTGCTGCTGTCCTCTGTACAGGGGCTCATAAACAACAGAGACCCGAAGCTCGTGGGCTTCTCCTCTCCGTATCTCTGTGTCATGCACGCGCTGACCCACTTTGCGCTGGAGAAGATTTACTCCCAAAAGAGCTGCTTCCGAGGTCGGCCTGTGGTCTTTCATTTCATATTCTACCCGTCCGTGTACATCGGGCTTCAGATCCTGATCGGGAACATTAACACCTTGGCCGAGCAGGTGCGGGTGGTTTCTGGAACGCAGCTGGTGATGCACTACATCCTGGCGCTTTATTTCTCTCAGGTGTTTCACAGAGGGTTGTCTCATCTGCAGTATTGTCCTGCCTCTGCCACCGACCTCTGGAGGAAGCTCCGCCACCAGAGACTCTCCCACGGTCTCCCCGGCTTCATTCGGTTTGTCTTTTTTGGGATGCATGGCTTTCTGGACGAGGTGCTCTTCACTTCCCTCTTCAACCTGGTAGAGAAGGCAGATCAGACCCTGGGTGGCCACACGTCCCTGTGGTCCTTCCTGATGTACGGGAGCTGCAGCTTCGTGGTGGAGAAGCTCTACTTTCGTCTGCACTTTGATCGAGGCTGGGGGACTTGGCAGAGACTCCCCATCTACATCTGCTTCGTCTACACCTGGGAGTTCACCTGGGGTCTGGCCCTGAGGCAGTTTGATGCCTGCTCCTGGGATTACTCCCACTACCCCCACAACTTCATGGGACTCATCACCATCCTCTACCTGCCTGGATGGGTCTTCCTCAGTCTGTACCAGGATGTGCTGTCCAACATCCTGCTCACAATCAAATGCACCAGAGGGGCAAAGTGCAATGGTGGAGAAATTGGAGAAGTTAATGGACAACTGGACCCAAAGAACAAAACTCTTTAATTTTCATGGGCTTGAATTGCTTCACATGTAATGGTAGCAGAAATTTCCTCATCAGAGTGTTTAAATTAATTATCCAATTTATGGTAGAAGAGCTGCACACTTGTAGATTTTGTATTTTAGGTCAGGGTCCATAAGACCTACAATTGTTATATTGTTATTCGATTAACTTACTGCCATTTTTACCCAAAGTAAACTAGATCAAGTGGAGATGTAATGTTATTTTATACATCTTCCTACTTTTATATATTATTTATTTGTTATATCAGAGGTGGGACCAAGTCATATTGTTTTGCAACCCACAAGGTCAGGCCCCAATACATGGAACTCCTGAGTCAAGTCCTAAACCTTGAATTTAGTCCAGGTCATGTGACTTAAGGTTTCCATCAGCGTGCTTCAAGAGCTCCTTTCTGCATGCTAAAACATTTATTATAAATAACTCACTTTAGCCCACTTACAGAGAAACTGCCACATGAACATGTTTTAATATTTTGTGTTCTTGTTACGCCTCTAAAAGAAAAAATAATCACAATTTTCCCTTAATTTGCCCAATATTACACCACATGGGGACTATTAGAGATCACATAAACCAGTCGTAAATGTAGCAAAGGAGAACTTTTAATAGAATTGATGACTGGAACCAAGTGTAGTTCTACTGTGAATATTTCATGAACCAAACCTTACTTTGCTGGAGTGCCTTCCTGTGCAAACAGAGACTCGAACAAACATGACTCCTCTCCTTATCTGCAAGTGCCAAAACTGCAGATTCGTCACATATAGAATTAAGAAATTCCCTTAACTAAGCAACACAAAAAAATGTACTCAAAAAGCATCTTTTGTTTTTACTAAGGAAAATAGATTTTATTAGGGATGCATTGATACCATTTTTTCCAAACCGATACAATACCGATACTTGGGTCTGAGTACTCGTCGATACCGATTACCGACACAAAATAATGCAATGGATTGGAATACAGGTTTTATTTTCTCCTCTGCTTTCAACAGGAAAATACTGTGAGGTAGATAAAAAATAAAATATGTAAATAGAAATGATCACAAAACTATAATATTAGGTCAACAGAAATGACAAGTTACAGTGAAGCCACTTTCAGGCAGCTGCACTGGTATCGGTTCCTGGTATCAGTTAACTTTTATCAATACCGATAGTGGTATCGGTATCGGCCCAATACTGATACCAGTATCGGTGCATCCCTGTATTTTATCATTCTTTCCGAGTGATCCTTCAAATATTGTGTTGTGTTTGCACTTTCTTTGAATGGTGTTTGGCACAAACAATATAAAAAAATCCTCAGAGCACTCTAGTTCCTGTGCTGTTTTCTTATAGTCCATTTTGCACTTGGCAGCTATACTTATAATCTTAAACATCCTTTACTGCATGAGTAAATGATTTTGCACACCAACTTGTTTGATGGCCGACCGACTGTTTTAAAACCACCTTTTACATTTGTTTGTGCACTTTTTGAAGATTAAAATGACCAAACAATTTAATGAAGACAAGAAATGTTTAAATAACTTGCAGTGTAATGCAAGAGAATGAATAAAATAAAATAAAATAAAGTTGACTAACAAAACTCTGGTTTCTACTTTTATTTAAATCGAATGCTTGAATATGAGTTATTGTTTGGCAAGGTGCAATTTTATTATTCATTGCTGAAAGTTTGGTGTAAAATGGACCACCTGACTTTCTTGGAAACTTTATTAAATAGTCATACTGTCAAACAACAATACTTATTATAAAATACAACACAACAATACCCTTTCAGAAAAATAGATCATGGATAAATGTCGACTCTTTCAGTCAATAACTTTTTGCTCACCTTCACTCAAAAAAAAAAGATTGTTGGCCCTGGTGAACACCAGCTAAGACTTTTAAGTAAGATTTAACTGAAAATGTTTAAATCACAAGTGTTATTTATCATAGTGGTTAAAGTAAACTCAAATAATCTAAGCGTAAACTTAAAATAAGAATTTTTAGTAAATCCTACTTAAACAAATCCCAATTTCAGGACTTTTAAAGAACTGTCTAGGGGGCAGCTAATTTTATGGGAGTTATTTGACCTTCATTTGAACTGAAGAAGAAAACTGCATGGCCCCAAAAAAAAGTCTTGGCCCTAGCAATCACTGAAAATATGTTTAGATACAACTTTTTTTATCGCAAATGTTATTTATTTAAATTGTCAAGCACAAGTAAAAGAAACAAACATAAGAACAGTTTACCTTAAAAGTAAATCTTTATTGGTTTTTTGCAATGAAATTACATGGAAATTTTACATGTAATTAGATTGCATGAAGTCAGCTTTTTGGCTGACCCTTTTTTTCTGTGTTGTTTGTGCTAAAATTGTGTCTTACATATGTTAAACGGTGTTTTCTGCTGTAATGTCCACAAATGGTCAGTTTTAGGTACTGTTTGACCATCCAACATCTGGTCAAAAAGGAGACACGAGACTGCATGTGTTCCATTTAAATCAGCCTGCCTTCTTCCCACCAGCTGGAGCTCAGAGCCTGCAGCTCTGACAGAGATAATGAAATGTCAACAATAACATTATCTCCTCAAGGTCCCTCACAGCACCCTTATATCTAAGACTCCTTGTTTCATAGATGAAAGAAGATTTTAAAATTATATATGAACTTCTAAAACTTATAAGCTAGATAATCAGTAAATAAATGTTTGTTTATTGCTACTTATGATTATAAATAGTGAAATGTTTCATTAATCTGTTCTCAATGATTGATTGCATGTTTACTTGACAAGGTCATAATCATTTGCACTCACACAAGGACAAGTAAGGTAAAGTTAAGCCGATGACACATGAATAGCCTTTACCACAGATCAGAGCCTCCGGTATCAAAGAAGGCGTGTTCCTGAGATTCTCGGTAATAATCCTCAAGCGTATCAACCTCTGGTTGGCTACACAATCATAACATGAGAACATTAAAACCAGATTACTCAGGTTTTCCCTCTGTTCTAGAGAAGCTTCAGACTGGCCACCTGAAGCAACACCTCTTTAACCACCAAAGCTTTTGACACATCTTCAAAACTTTTTTGCACCTGCGAAGCTGATACAAAAAAACAGTTCCTGCAGAACAAGCTGACTTATTGAACTCCTTAAGAGTTATTCCTGAGACGCAAACTAGTTCCAACTGTCGTTACCTGGAGATGACTCTGGACTGACCTGGTCGTACTGCAGTTAATCTATGGACTCCGGTACCTGGGGTCTCCGACACCCCCTCCCCCGACATCTTGGATCCGAAAAAGGCGTCTCCACTTGGGTACGTAGAAAACAGTGAGATTGCGTCTGGATGTGGTTTTTGATAATAATCAACTCATAGCTTAACGCAAACCAAATTCTTTTACATCCAGAACTCAGCTCTCCTAGATACGGAAGTTCATCGCATTCACACAGGTTTCACACATCACATCTAGTTCTACCCATCACAGTTAATGCTTAGTTACTTGTCATGTTTTAATTGTTGGTAAAATAAATTCTCACTTTTATAAACTTGACTGTTTTCTGAATCAAAACAAAATGTGTAGAATCCCCTAATAAATAAAGACTCCTAGAATCTTCTGATAAACACAATAAAGACCAAGCAGGGTTGATATTCTATATTTAGATAGAGTATCACTGTCAGCGCGTGACGGTGAATGAAGCGGATGCAAGGATCCATATGCGGGTGAGGGAAGCAGGTAAGCAGGCACACAGGAACGATTAAAGGTTTTAATAGAGAACACGCTAACATAGAAACAATGATCCAACAAGAGACACAGAACTGAAGGGGTTTAAATACAAGAGGGCTGGGAGCTTGGGTGATTGGGAAACGAGAGGCAGGTGGGAGCAATTAACTTGGACACAGGACTGAACAGAATGGGAGACAGGACAGGGTGTGACAATCACAGCTTATTGGTCATAAGTAGAGGTAATATATATATTGAGCTCTTAAAGCACTCAATTTACCAAACCCTGCACTGCAAATTCAGTTAAAGAGCCTGAGTCTTTTAAGCCTGAAGGATTCAGGTCTGAATTTCACAACTAAGAAAAATCTTCTCCTGACAATTTGTGCTGAAAATGATAGGAAGGAAGATGAGTGTAAAAAGCAGCAGAAGTGAGGAAAATAAATAAATAAATAAAATGTTAAAGGACTTTCACAAAGGTACAACGAAAAAAAATGTTAATTCAACACATAAAGTCTGACATCATAGACGTAAAATACAAATGACTTCCTGAAGCTCGCAAGTAAGCAAGTGCACACACACACACACACACACACACACGTAACCCTTTAGCCCCGTAGTTTTTAACTGGAGCTGCTGACTGCTGAGTTTTAACACAACTTGTGGTTTTACATAAAAGAAAACAGGAAGTGATTTGCAACTGTTTAACTATGGCTTCCTTTATGGCCGACCTTTAAGGGTTTGGTGCATATCAGAGCTTTCATGTAAAACTTAAAAATAAACCCCATAAGTACCAAAAGCTCACTCAGAACTCATTTGGCAGTTTTTCTTTTTCTTTTTTTTTTTTACTCCCTTTTGAGCTAAATAAAAACAAAGCTATAATAGGATAATAATTATCTAAATGTATTTTATGGAAAATCACTTTTTTTTTCTTCGAAAATGTCAACTAATTACCATGTTCAGTGCCTCACATGATCTAAGGAGGCACTGATCTAGTGAAGGAAATTAAAATCCTACCTAGTTCAGATACCAACAAAATGAATGGATCACATTTCAGTTAATTTGTTAAAATAGGATATTAAAGTGTTTTAACATTTAAATCCTTTATTGTTTTTAACATATTTTCTTCTCAGCACTTTTTTAGTCTGATGATTCCAGAGCAGGAAATAAAAGCTCTGCTGCTACCAATCTGTTCCTAATTTTCATATGCAGTCAAATCTCTTGCAAATTGACTCAGCTGTTACAGACACTCCTCTGATAAAGCCGGGTGTTTGACTTTGACAGAGGCTAACCGGCGGCCATTGTTTTACTCTTTCTGCCCACGCAGGAGCAGCATCCAGTATCATCTATTGACCTTTTGTCTCAGTCTGTCCACAGCTGCACTGCCTTGTCTTTCAATAGTCCAGTGGAGGTCTGCAGTAATGATGCGTGATGTCACCTGATCGTTACAGTCCACACACACCCTCCCCCCATCAATGGTACCCACTTTTATTTCTGACCAGGCCCGACTATGTGGGAAGTGCTTCATTCATTCACAGGTAGGATCAACGACACACTGAGATCAGAGTCTTCTGATGCTCAGTTTTCGACACACAACGTATAAATATATTTACAGACACAGACGAGAGGATAACGATTACACCCTCAGGTGGGGTTACCACCAACAGGATGCTGTTACATTAAAGAAACCAATCTCCTCATAAAACTGGAGCTCTTGAGTGGAACCCTCCACTCCCAGGAAGTCAGACGTAACCGAAGACGGGTCTAATCTAGTCGAGTCTGTGTTCCAAGAGATCACATCTTTTCTTAGTTACTTATTCATTCAATTGCAAACGACATGAGCTCTGCCCAAAAGCCTGTGGCATTCTTACTGCTCATACTGATGCCATTGTGTTTGCTGGTTGATTAATACATTTAGTTGTTAGTTTATTTAATCCTCACAAACACAAAAATTACAGAATTCATCTTATTTTTATAATTATATATATAACTGATTATCTGTAGAGTAGATAAAATCCTTTAGCCTACTTAGTAGCACTATTTCCATAACCTTGGATACAATGCTTGCCAATGCAATGGGCCTATAGTTGTCCATGCTACCTGCTCTACCTGCTATGTCTATTATGACAGGGACTAGAATAGTAGACATGTGCATCAGGCAGAATGCCATGTATCAAACGTAAAACAGATGGCCAGTAGAGGTAATTACCTAAAGTTAGCATATTTCAGATGTTCCGTGTATATTCCATCCAGACCACAAGATTTACTTTCTGGAAGCTCAATCAGTCAAAGAAATAAAACAATGTTTTGCCGTGTCTGATTAGATTAGATTAGATTAGATTAGATTAGATTAGATTAGATTAGATTAGATTAGATTAGATTAGATTAGATTAGATTAGATTAGGCATCTTTAAACTTGATAAATAAACAAATGTTGCAAGAAAATATGTCTGTAGTTTAAGAAGATCGCTGAATTTCAAACCAAGTCCAAACCACCAAAACAACCAAAAAGCTCCAATTAAGATTTGTTTTCACATTTCCAGATGATGTCACTGCAGCCAAGCATTCCTTTGACATAAGATGAAAAAATTAGAAAATCAAGCTGATAAGATTATACAAAAGATTGATGCAAATTATCTGGAGCATTGCTGCCATCTAGTGGTTTAACTGTAAAATGATTCAACAAAAGCAGGTTGCCACAATCTGTTTTTCTGCATGATGAATCCAGACATTGTTGACAATGATGCCTTCAATAGTTTACCCAAAATGTGGTAAAAACAAGATCAGACAAGATAATTGTGTGCAGCAGTATTATTTCAGGGCATCATTGTTGAAGTGTCAACGTTAGATGCATTGACAGCAGTCTTACACACTTCCTCTTGAAATAATAATTTTCATTGTAGGATCAAAGTTTTGATTTCATGACCTTTATCCAAACTAGAAAACAGGAATAACTGTTGAACGTTGTTGTTGCGTTTGTTCTGTGTTGGTTATCTAATTCGAGTCTTCTGTTCTGTTCTATACACAGATTTGTTTTTACCTTCTGCTGATGTGTTTGAGCTACAGCTGTTACCTTCGTCAGAACCAGTTTTTCACCCTTTTTCTTGGCAATCACACGTCACACCCAACAACACAGCAATGATTTAACATGGTTGCATAATAAACGATCAAATGAATAATAGATTAAATGAAGCCGCAAGGCTGCAACTGTGGGCGCTGTTGTCAGAAGCATCGGGTGGAATGGCCCTATTTTATTTTATACTTTAACCCTCTCAGGCTCAAAATAAGTTCTGATAAAAGGATGAACAACTAAGTCCTTCAGAGGTACTTCTGAGTTAAAAAATGCTCATGAAATAAGTATGTGGAGTAACCAGGTAGGTAAGTTTTAACTGTTGCAAATCTGCAACGCCTGCCTCCAGAGGGTTAAATCATTTTGGTTTTGGCTGTATCTTTATTACTTGGATTAAACTTCTATATTCCTCACCAGTGGCACAGGTCTGTATAAATAATAGTGGTGTGCATCTCTACCTGCCTCACGATTCAATCCGATTCCGATTATCTGCCTAACGATTCGATTTGAGTCTGAAATGCATCACGATTCTTCACACAAAATTTTTCATTACTTAATAAAAGCAGTAGAATAGTTTTCAATTTCTTTTTGATTTCGAAATCCCTGAAAAACAGAACATTCATCTATTCACTATAGTGAGCAATATTTTTTTAAGTGTGCTGCCTATAATTACTTAAATAATATAAGAAATAATGTTTTCGGTAGAGCAGCTTTAAGACAGAATATTACTGGACTTAAAAATAGTAAACAAATACTGTGTTAAGTGATTCTTTAACATCCAGAATCCCAAAACCGAAATTAGCCCAGACATCCGATTTAAATGTAACGGGTACATCTTTGATTACTGGTAATGTTGGCCCTGTATCCCTGTCCGCCTTTTCTGTTCCAAATTGGCGCTAGGGCAATGCAGTGCGCATGTCATTGCAGCTCTGCCCCCAGAAGTAATTATAAAACCTCAAAACTTTATTGTCCTGCATAGACATAGACCAGGGGTCGGCAACCTGTTCCCATCAAAGAGCCATTATTACCCGTTTCCCACAGTAAAGAAAACACTGGGAGTCAAAGTTATCTTTCATAAGACGATGATAAATAAAACGATTTATATAAAGTGGATCCAGAAGTTGTAGCCCGTCTCTGCCTACAATATTTTGATATTTTTCACCCTGTTGGTGGTTTTACTGAGCAGGTGCCACTTTTGTCATACGTTTCTTTTTAAAACATGTTTAGGCTGTTCAGAATACAAATCCAGGCTCTGTCACGTTTGATTGTTGTAATTAAACTTTGTAGGTGAGGAAGGTCAGAAAAGGATCCGATCAATTTGTTTTTACCTCATTTACAGTGACGGAGATAACAACGCAGTGCGTCTGGCTCTGGTGTTAATCAAGTTTAATTATATCTCTTTGCAACAATTTTCACAAGAAAACAGAACAGTTGAAAGCAGGGCTTGTGTTGACCGGATAGTTCCCGCATTTGACTATTTATTTTGACGGAGAAAGAATAGAAAGAATTACCCCGACGCAAGCAGACGAACTGACACTATTCGTTTCGCGCAGATGTAGCTAAATCACTCAAGAAATGATTCCCATCTGAGCTGGACACTGAGCTCAGCGCAGCTCGCTGTCAGCGTGTACGTACGGCGCACAGCGAGCTGAAGATGTGGAGAGGGGCTTGGAGCACGTCGCAGAACCAGAGCGCATGCAGGAAGATTCCTCCGACTGAAGCGAGACTTGTCACTTAGAAAATGTTCCCAGATTATGAAACTTTGGCTGAATAGCGCTTGTTCCTGTCTCCAATGTGGCGACACATCCAGGAGCCGTCTGAGGAGAATCCCAGAATCTCACATCCTCGTCAGCTCAGAAAGCGCTGATATGATTACGCACAAGCGTGACCCGTCAACCCGGTCTCACAGTAAGACCGGGTTGGACCTGTTCAGGTTTACGCAGACAATCTTTACATTTAGAATTAGCTTACTGATGTAAAATTAATGCAGTAAAATATAAAGCATTTTATTTAAATATCCATTCATTAATTTACAAGCACAGAGAGCCGCATCAGATGGATGGAAGAGCCGCGGTTGCCGACCCCCGACATAGACATAGGGAGAGAATCTCATTATGTCACGTTGCTGCATCGATGCGGAATCATGCACGGCTGAATCGCGATGCATCTTAGAATCGATCATTTTTCCCACCTCTAATAAATAATGACTATTCTAAATATTTTTCCTTAGTCCGAGGAACTCGGCAAGGCTGCCCTCTTTCTTCCCTTCTGTTTGCAATAGCCATAGAGCCACTGGCAGCAGCTATTAGATCAAATACCGTAATTTCCGGCCTGCAAGCCGCTATTATGTCCCTGTGCTTTGAAGCCTGCGGCCAATATCATGGTGCGGCTCATGTGTACATTTTTGTTGGCCAACAACCACTAGAGGCACTTTCCAGCAGTAAAGTGAGACAGGCATGGCAAAACGTTATGCGCGGAAGAAGACACTCTTTGATTTAAAGCAGCACGTTTACACATCAGACACACCCTCGTCATGGAAAACACGCGGAGGAATGCATATGCTGCAGCTTTCAAGTTAAAAACAATCGACCTGGCCATCAAACAAGGAAACAGAGCCACTGCATGGGAGCTTGGCATAAATGAATCAATGGTGCGACGTTGGAGGCGGCAGCGGGAAGAACTCAGTCAATGCAAAAAAACGACAAAAGCTTTCAGAGCATGTTTAAAATTCGTTTTGTTGAATTAAAACAACAACAATAAACTTCCGTATAGTGTCGTTCGATCTAATTATCTTATGTTATGGCCATACATTCGCTGTGCGCCAGAGACCTGCATGTGGCTGCTGCGCAGCGGCTTGTATTTGAGTGTGGCGTGTGTGTGTAGAAAACTTCTTTTTTTTTTTTTTGCTGGTGCGGCTTATATTGAGGTGTGCTCTACAGTCCGGAAATTACGGTAGTATGTGTGGTATCTCAAGTGGTAGTACAGATCATAAAGTTAACTTCTATGCGGATGACCTACTGCTGTTTGTCTCAGACCCAGATTACTCTATGCCTTTAATTTTTTCTCTGCTGAAGAATTACATCCAAATATTGGGTTATAAACTTAATTTTGATAAAAGTGAGATTTTCCCTATCAATTTGATGGCGGCAGCTTACCCTTCAGTTAATTTACCCTTAAAAGTAGCCTCAGAAAATTTTAAGTTCTTGGGAATTCATTTTACTAAGGAGTTTTCTAAACTTTTTAAAACCAACTACAACCCTTTGGTTGAACAACTGGCTCAAGACATGAGCCACTGGTCAATATTGCCTCTTTCTTTGGCCGGAAGGATTAGTTGTATTAAAATGAATGTGCTGCTCAAATTTCTTTATCTTTTTCAATGTATTCTGGTGTTTATTCCAAAAAGTTTCTTTCAGACACTTGACAGTTCTATCGCACAGTTCATATGGAACAAAAAAAAACAAGATTGAAAAATAATCTCTTACAGAAAAGTAAAGAATTGGGAGGTCTTGCTTTGCCAAATTTTTAGTATTACTATTGGTCTGTTAATATTAGTACTATGTTATTTTGGTGTAATAGTGATGGGAACAAGCCAAGTTGGGTGGCAATGGAGGAGGCTTCATGTGATTCTGTTTCTCTGTTTACTCTTTTGTGCCCTCCATTAAAAGCACCCTCCAAATCATATTCAAAAAATGTTGTAGGTAAAGATTGTCTAAAAATTTGGTCTCAAGAGAAGCAGCACATTGGCTTTCAAGATATGCCCCTCTATTCACCAATTTATTTAAACCCTTTATTTCCCCCATCACTCATAGATAAAACTTTTGCATTTTGGAAGAGTCGAGGACTTGTTTCTGTGAAGGACATTTTTGAGGGTGGATCTCTGGTTTCATTTACTCAGATCCATCCATCCATCCATTTTCTGAACCCGCTTGTCCATGTGGAGTCGCGGGCGGGGGGGGGGGGGGGGGGGGGGGCTATCTCTAGCGGTCAATGGGCAATCAGGCGGGGTACACCCTGGACAGAGAGCCAGTCCATCGCAGGGCAACACAGAGACACACAGGACAAACAATCATGCACACACACACACACACACACACACACACACACACACACACACACTCACACACCTAGGGACAATTTAGACAGACCAATTAACCTAACAGTCATGTTTTTGGACTGTGGAGGAAGCCGGAGTACCCGGACAGAACCCACGCATGCACAGGGAGAACATGCAAACTCCATGCAGAAAGATCCCAGGCCAGGAACCGAATCCAGGACCTTCTCGCTGCAAGGCAACAGCTCTAACCACTGCGCCACTGCGTAGCCCTCTTTACTCAGATATTGGAAAATTTTTATTTGTCTAATGCACACTTGTTTAGATATTTACAAGCTAGAGACTTTATTAGCAGACACTTTCCAAACTTTCCTAATGCCCCAGAAAACACTTTGAATGATATGTTAATGGAAATAAAGCCTCATCAGAAAGGGGTAATGTCCAAAATGTATTACTTTTTTCTCTCTAAACGCTCTGTAACATCTGATCATTCTTGTGTGGCTTGGTCCAAAGAGCTTGGTGTAGAAATTAGCAGTGATCATTGGCAGTCTATTTTGAAGAGTATTCATTTTTCATCTATCTGTGCCAGACATTGTAATATCCAGTGCAAAATGGTACATAGAGTACACTGGTCTAGGAGTAGGCTGGCTCGGGTTTTCCCTGGCACTAAATCTAACTGTGCAAGATGTAACTTAGGTTCAGCTAATCTTACCCATGTGTTTTTAACCTGTCCGGCCTTGTCTACATTCTGGGACCCAGTTTTTGACCCTTTCAGTGGTCCTGTCTGTAAGAATCCCACAGTCTCCTTTAACTGCTCTGTTTGGGATCCTGCCTGGATGTGATTCCTTGCCATCTCACTCTGCTGACTTTGTGTCATTCCTTACGCTTTTAGCTAGGAGAGTTATTTTAATGCGCTGGAAGCACTCTCATCCACCTACACACTCCCACTGGATTAAAAATGCCCTTTACTTTATGAAGCTGGAAAAAACTAAACATCTTAGAGGTACTGATGATGAGTTCTTGTATCTCTGGCAACCTTTCATGCAATGTCTCTGCCACTAGATGTTACCCCTTGAGTACTATAATTTGTATTGGCTATATCACCTGATGTATTTCAGAATTATGAAATGCATAATTTTAAAAAGTAGTGGGGGACACGTCCCCTTCGGACATAATGGTTGTAATGCCTGTGTGCTGAACATTCCTCAAAAAATATGAAAGAGGCGTCTTATTTAAACATTCATGAGGAGAGAGGCCTGTAGGGGGTGTCCTACTCCAAAGTTCAGACTAAAGAATATGTTGCCCTCTTCCCTCAATCTTACAGTCTTGGATCTGTTCTACTGTAAAAAGTGGGTTAAACAAATGCTTCAAAGGGGTTTCCTCTTACGGCACTCCGGTACAAAAATCCTGACCAAGATAACACAGAAAACAAGGTCTGATCTGCTCACAGCTGATGTATTCTTTATTTTCAAAGGTGTGTTTTATGTATCGTTGTGAGACTAGCACAGTATTCCGTACCAGATTTGTCTCTAAAGTCAATTTCCGAAGATTTTACTCCATAAGATGTAGAAAATCTTATGAAAGTCATCTTGTACACATTATTATTTAACATTTGGAAAAGATGGCGCGTTCCTGATTTTGGGCAAAAGGTGTATTTGGCACAAGGTTTGAAAAATAACTGTCATGAGGAAGAAGAAAGTGGAGACATGTAAGTTCTTCTTTGGTCAAAGTAAAGTAGAATTAGCTATTTGTGTTTTTAAAAAGCAGATTCTTCCTTATGTCACCATCTCGTGTCAGCTAATTCATCTTGAAACTCAGGATGATCGAATAAAAGGAAACAGTAGAAAAAACGTTTTTTTTAAATCATTTTGATTGTCAGTCTAGCTCCTCTCATCACAAAATAAGAATATAATCTAAAAGAACAACATGTGATTCAGGTTGACCCACGCTGATACTCACCTGAGGCTAGGCGGAGTGGTGCTGTGTTTCCTCAGGTCTTTTTCCTCCCGTCAGTCGGGTTTTTCAAGTCTGACAAGAGCAAAAAAGGCAGAATTGGCCCAGGTGGAAGAATGTTGTGGTTCAATGTTAGAGAGGCGCCGCAAAGGAGCAGATGTTACCAAGAAGGAACAAGGATCACAGCACAGGTGCTGCTGATTAGTCACATTCTATCAAAAATAAAGTTAAGTCCACTGGTTAGTGTGTGGTTCTGTTTGTGACATTTGAGCCCATCTCAAAATATCATAACACACACAGACACACCCTGACCCAAAAAGAAAAGAAATAGGCCCAAATGACTTAGGTTTAGATACACATCTTTGCTCACATGGTGCTCTCACATGGACTTGGGTGTTTTTGACACTTCACCTTAGGCTGTGGCTGGCACTAAATGCACTATGAATTATTATCGTGTGCTTTTCAGCAGAAATTGTTACTGTTATATCCTCATGCGGTATGCGCAGTGACGTTTGGTTCTGTTGTATTTTTGTTGTGTGTTTCCTGTCTTTCTTTTTTCCTGCGGGTCTAGAGGTGAATTCATGTTTATCCTTTATTGTTTATTTTTGTGAAACCCCCCCCCCCCACGCCCCACCCCCACCTCTTCCTTTCCTCTCCGCCCTTTCCGTTTCATTTCTGTCTCCGTGGATTTAAAACAATCTCAAATGTTTCTAATAAAGTGTTGGTATTAGGCGTGGCATTGTAGCTGAAGCTATAATGCTCCACCTGTGAGAGTAAAACTTCAAGGCTTGTCTTCGGCACGCAGACATCAATTCTGATTGCTTTACAGGTGGACAGGAGGTGCGGGGAAAAGAAAAAGAAACACACCTTTGCACATGTGAATACAGTCATAATTACTTGTGTTCATGTACACATGCAAATAAAAAGAAAAACACATACACAATGTGCACATGTACACACACACAGACACAAATACAGCACCCATTTTCATACCTTAACCCTAAACTCTAAACAAAATAGAACATTATCAATTGTATAACAACAGCAACATGACTACTTGTAGAAAAATCTGATAACCTTTTAAAGTGGCAGGTGGATGTCTGCTTTATTCAAGTTCAGGATCCAGAATGATCAGACTTAGGCCAAAGAAATTCTTGCATTGACCCTCTCAGGCTCAAATTAAGTTTTGATAAAAGGGCAAACAACTAAGTCCTTCAGGGGTACTTCAGAGTTAAAAAATTCTCATGAAATACGTTTGTGGAGTAACCAGGTAGGTAGGTTTTAACTGTTGCAATTTTGCAACGCTTGCCTCCAGAGAGTTAAAATAATGATCAAAACTATTTTCATCAGCAACAAGAACATATTGCAATAAAAATGTTGCTTTACAAGGTGTGGAATATAAACAATTTTTGCAGATGATCACACTGATCTCACAAATAGTTCTCTGTTCAGTCATCTGTTACAAAAACCCTGAAGGGCAATATTAAAATGTGCACAAGTCAGGCACAGTTTTTGTTTGAATGCAACCCCATAATAAAAGTTAAGCATTTTTACAGATCTTTCTCAGATGCTTTTATAGCTTAACTGGAAACAATAACATAGGCTTTTTTTAGAATAAACATAAATTGACCAAAATGCACAAACTGAAGTATGTCTTATTAGGGCTTTATTGCCAGGAGTTTTTCCAGCCTTGTGGACACCAAACAAAACATCCTAGAGAATAGCAGAGGTGTGGACTCGAGTCAAATGACTTGGACTTGAGTCATTATTTTAATGACTTCTGACTTGACTTAATATAATCTATTAAGACTAATTACTTGACTCGAACTTGAACGCCAATGACTTGCGACTTGAATCGACTTGCATCTGTTGACTTGATGATGACTTGAGCATATTTGATATTTTATCACAAAAGTGGCACGACAAAAATCATAAATCATTCTTCATTCTGGGTTTGATCTTGTTCTGCTAAATGCAGCAGCACTTTGTTTATTATCAAGTTCAGTTGCACTTTCTGCTTGTTTGAACATATAAATGAAGCTTTAAGAAGCTTTATTTGTGGGATTTATTTCTTATAATTGTCATTGAATTGAAGTTGGGACAGATGACTTGATTATGACTTAAAATTTCAACGTTAAGGACTTGGACTTCCACATCATTGACTTTGGACTTGACTCAAGACTTGACTGGAAACACTTGTGACTTACTTGTGACTTGCAAAGCATTGACTTGGTCACATCTCTGGAGAACAGTACTGTTTTTATTAAAGTGGATGACAATTGTGTTGATTTTTCTTTTGATGGTTTTAAGTTTTTTTTCATTAATAAAGTCTTTGTAAACGCAGTTTTCTTTTACAAGTGAATAATACACAAACACAAACATTTAAAGCCGTTAATCGGCGTGTTCAGACCAGTTCAGGAAGTGTGCTTTTATTTTGAAAGGCGCTCTAATGAGAGCACCGTAATACCACGTGTAGTTGCGCACGTAAAATTCGAAGATGGGCTGGCTTGACGCTGCTGTGATGTGGGTTCAACGCTCCTGTCTGTCACCACAAGAGAGCTCTTTAACTTCCTTGGGGGAAAAGCTTGGTAAGTTTGTTTCTTGTTATATTGTTGTACGATAACTCGCTAAAGAAAAAAGCTCTCGCTAGCTTAACATCACTTAACTGACGGATTGATTGACAGTTTCTCATTGTTTAAAAATGTTCCGTGGCTCCAGATCAGTAGCTTTTGCTTGTAAACAGTCAGCACTTTGTTAATGTGTGAGTATTTTACATTGTTATCAGTGTAATAATTTAAATATGACATTTGGCGTAATATACTTGAGTTTTTGTGTGTTTTGAAAGTGCTTTAGTACAGTTTCCTCTGCAGCGTTTTGAATCCAACCAGCTGACAGAATGTTTTAAACCATTAGCCCCACTTAAAGTTTGCTGTGGCCCATAAAATGCTCTAAATTATTGTCAGTAACGCGGAGAAGTATGACACAACCTCACCAGTGTTACTGACTTCTTTAACAGATAAGATTTGTTTTAATTGCAGTTTCAGGTTGGTGTTCAGGGTTGGTGAGGTGTTTAGGAAGTTTAGGCTTGGTTTTAGCACCCCCTAGTGTCCATTTGCAGAATCGAAACCAAAACCCATCTTTCTCCTGTGCAGACTACTAAAAAATAAGTAAAGAATATGTCTTTTCTAGTGCATTTGTGCAGGTTATTCTATTGTAATATTGTTTTCATTGTAACCAGTGAAATAGGAGCTTTAAAACTGAACTAAATTATTACTGAAATAACATCAATAAACAACAGGAAAAATAAATCTGGCCTACAGTTTTTTAACCCAGTGATCTTTCATTGTCCGAATTTCAGAAATGTGTTGGAGCATGATGATGAGCAGATGTGGAAAACAAGAATATCATCTACTGTAACTAAGTAAATCTAAAGCATCCTCCCAAGTGACTTAACCTCCTGAGACCCTGTGACCACATACAAGGTCATAGGCTTCTTGCGCTATAGTATTTTATTCTCTTCAACTTAGACCATGGTATCATGTAGAGACACTTGATATTGACTTTAAACGTTTTTTCCTTTCTTTTCTTTTGGGAATTTTGTCTGCATTTTAATTCTAATGTATTTTTATCTGATTAATATTTTGTTCGCATGTATGAGTCGACTTACAATATCTGTAGTAGCTAGGATTTTTCTTTTTCTTAAATCACACCAAATACAAATTTGGACCTCAGAAGGTTAAAGGTGAATTTTAACATAGTTTAATGTCACCTTGGCCCATGAAAGAATGATCAGTACCTGACAGTTGCTGTTTGTCATAGCTCCACCCCCACGCTCCTCCTCGCAGCACACATTAAAGGTTCAACCATAAACTGGTTCTTCCAACATGATCACTTACAAGCCTGGATTTTCTCCTCTCTCTCTCTCTCTCTCTCTCTCTCTCTCTCTCTCTCTCTCTCTCTCTCTCTCTCTCTCTCTCTCTCTCTCTCTCTCTCTCTCTCTCTCTCTCTCTCTCTCTCTCTCTCTCTCTCTCTCTCTCTCTCTCTCTCTCTCTCTCTCTCTCTCTCTCTCTCTCTCTCTCTCTCTCTCTCTCTCTCTCTCTCTCTCTCTCTCTCTCTCTCTCTCTCTCTCTCTCTCTCTCAAAAACCTGTTTCAAAATCTTCTGACAGCGTCCCTCTGGCATCCTGGCTGGGCGATTACAGCCTGTGATGCTCAGGGGCAGCAGTAGCTCAACAGGTTGAGCTGGTTGTCCAGTAATCGGAAGGTTGCAGGTTCCAGAATTCTGCTGTTGTGTCCTTGCGCAAGACACTTAACCCACCTTGCCTGCTGGTGGTGGTTGGAGGGACCGGTGGCGCCTGTGCTCGGCAACCTCGCCTCTGTCAGTGCGCCCCAGGGCAGTTGTGGCTACATCGTAGCTCATTACCATCAGTATGTGAATGTGTGTGTGAATGAATGAATGATAGTGTAAAGCGCTTTGAAGTCCTTACTCTGAGAGGCACTATACAAGTGCGGGTCATTTATCATTTATCCTCACAGTGCCACTCTTCTGTTTTTCTTTGCATGTGTGTGCGTCTTCTTGTGCAGCCCAAGCCAAGTTGTGTGTTTGTGTGAGAGGTTGACTGATGAAGAGGTGGGAGTCTGGAAATGACTGACATTGTGCGCCTCCAACAAATCTAATTAGAATGCCTGTCAGGAAGCGACGTGGTGGCTCACTGGGTGAGTTCATCTTATGTAACTCACTTAACGGGCAGAAAATATAAGAATCCCAGAGTCATCTTCAACTTTTTTAAAGTCCTCCTTTCTAAGCACGCAGCTCATTGGCTGCCAGATTTCCTGTAACCGTAAATTCCCAGGTTGCTGCTAGTTTCTGGAAAAGCAGCTTGCCTGCTTTCTCGAGAGAATGATATTTGGCAAATGCCGGTTTGCTTCGAGTTTCTGCAGAATCACTTCACTAATGAAATCATCTGGGATTGAAATTTTTAGATTTGTTAGCTATCGTTATTGTGTGTGATTTAAATTAAGGTTATTTGAAAATTGAGTTTAAAAAACACCTCCATATCAGCACTTTTGTATCAGATAGAAAATACTTTATTCATTAATTAGAAGTAGGGATGCTCCGATCTGATCACATGAAAGTCAAAGGATCGGAATCGGGTGGAAAAGATAGGACTTAATCTTATAAAACAACAAATATGACTTTTTAAAGTCATCCTGAGATAGAGATTTCCCATGTTCAGCCTCTAAGGAAACCATACTGTTTTTTTCCTTCTCCTTTTTCTCTTCTGGGATGTTTTTTCCTCTTTTCTACATCTTGTGTTTTTTAGCTCTATTTATGTGTTTTGATGGGAACTGCAGGGACAAAGGATGATGGTGGCAGGTGAGACAATCACAGCAAGCCGACCTGAGCATCACCGTCTAAGGCTAAGAGAGGGGGAATAAACGCTGGTGGATATCCAGCTTTCTTACAAAGGGAACATTTTCTACAGTTCAGTCAATGTAGTATTGTTTTATTCTGTTTATTCCTGATTTGGAATATTTGGGGAACGACCTTGGCTGCTAGATTCTCCCATTAGCAGCCAACTGGAAATGTTCATTTGAAATCTTTCACATCAACACATTTTGCCTTAGAAATAAGATGTTCTGCACAACTTTTCTTTCTGTCTCTTTTGAGGAACGTATTTCTGAGGGTGGAAGATGAGCTGTTGGAGATGGAGGCGCAGGACCAGGATGTTTGTCTACATTTCACTGCCTTATTTTCCCTCAGGATGAACTTTAATCCTCCATCTCCGAGCCCTCCGCTCCAGTTTCTATTCACACAAAAGGTCAAACCAGCAGCTTGACCCGTAAAACGTTTTTAGACGTAAACACGAGCTCCTGTCCACCAGGAGATAGTGTTTGTGATGATGTAAGAGGGCGATGCACTCGGTCGGTATCGCCTTCACCCAGACTCCCAAATGTCCCTGTTGGGATGCTGTAGTGGGTATGAGCTTTTAGTTAGAGCAGCACAACAAGACAGAGTCTAGAAATGTTTGTTAGAAAGAGAAAACCCCTGAAAACTTCAGGTGAAACCCTGATAAATGGACTGGAAGATGTTGGGTTTAAAACAATGATACTCCTGCATCTGCTTTAGTAAAGCCCAAATACTTATCCAGTAAGGCTGGATGGTATTTATTAGTATGCAGTTTAACTTCTGCTAATGTGACCCTGCTTCAGAATAAATGACACTAAAATAATTGTACTGGACCGAGTTGTACAACTTCCCAACTCGTGTTTAGTCACCTCTGCACTCCTCAGGGGGCAATCGTCATAAAAATGCATTTTACTTATTAAAAACTGTAACTTAGATTTTTATTTATACCCAGATTGATTTTTTTATGCTCTTCCTCTATTTGTAGTAGCAATGGTCGGAATTTTGACCTTTGTACTATCTGTGTGGTTTCCCAGGACCTTTGTTGCACATCGCTACAGTCGACATCAAAAACCCAGAGATCAGCAGTGTCCACCGGCCCCCCCAACAACACTCAGATTAACAGCATGATGCACTCCTCATTCCCTAGGAGGATCAAAAAAGACAAAGGGAGCAAGAAGAAGAAGAAGAAAAAGCTGACCAAGGCAGACATCGGTACACCCAATAACTTCCAGTGAGTCGCCTTTAGCAGGGTTTGTTTTTCCCCCTCTGGTGATGAAGGATCATAGTCTGTTCTTCCAGGCTTCTCACATCATGATGCTTCCTCTGCCCTACTTAACAGTGGAATCTTAATAACCAAAAAAACAAATTTGTTCTACATGTTAGAAGTTTAAATGTTTCTTTATGCGCAAGGACCTCTGGCCTTTTACTGCAGACTCATATTTTTGCTTGGTTGGTAAAAGTTGTTTGAGCAAAAGCTACTTTTTGAAAAGAAAAACAATTCAAAGGTCCACTCCCTTTCTTCAGACTCCTCCTAGAGAATCTGATTGTTGCAGAAAATTGTGTAAGGGCTTGCGACAGATGCACAGTATGCTAGCTAATACACAATTGGTTAGTTTCCTGTTTTTTCCCCCTTTTGCATCACTTTTATAGTCAATTTTAACAATAGTTGTGGCTGTTGTTTTAATTCTTTTTTAAACACAGCCTAGTATAAGATTTGTCTGTCCCTTTTTTTGCTGACAAGTTTCGGCTAACACTGAAGCCTTCATCAGACCACTGCCGATGTTGGTTGCGTTACTTCCTTCTCCGATTAACTACAGGCAGCAGAGGACAATGCCGCTCTATACTACCCACAGCTAAATGGAGAAGGAAGTAGTTCACACAACATATATACCAGTAGTGTTTCTATGGCTATTGCAATTTCTTAGTAGATGTTCTATTTAGTAAGATATAGTAAAATATATACTTTATTGTCTTTATCTTAGTGAATCGCTAATTAATTTAACATGTAAATTAGTAGTAGCACATTCCATGTCAAACAAAGTAAAATGTTTGAACATCTTAGGTGTGTTCTTGCTGTGTCGTATTTCTTTTTTTTTTTATTTACTTTTTATCGAAAAAGTATATTGTGCATTATGCATTAAACACATTAAAATTACAGTGTATTAGCTTTTCCATTTTTAAGGTAAAGAAAACATGAACAAAAAAAGGGAAAAGAAAAAACAAACCTGAACATGTTGAGGAGCATTGTTTCTATTCAAGCATAGATAAAAAGGAAAATTACTTTTCATGTGAAATCTGATCTTACAGGCTTTACATATTCTGTCCATTTAGACCAAGTTGTATAAAAGACATCTAGCTGCATTTTCAGTAAATAAGAGATTTTTTCCATCGAGTAAATTCCTTGTACAATGTCTATCCAATCATCTATTGTTGGTCGAAGAGGTTTCAGCCAGTTTCTGGTTATAACCTTTTTGCTAGCTGCCAATAGAATGTACAGTAGTCTTTTGTCATTATTGTTAAGGCCATGAATTGCAGGCTTACCCAAGTACACCTTTTCAAAGGAAAGTGGGAAAACAACCAAAAATATATTTTGTAGATGTTGATGAATATTAGACCAATATTCCTTAACAATCGCACATTCCCAAAATATATGAAAATGGTTCGCTCCACTGTCACCACATCTCTAGCAAGCATCACCTATTCCTTGATGCTTTTTTTGAGCCGGCGTTATAAAAAACCTCATTGTGTTCTTCCAACAAAATTCACGCCAAATGTTTGATGAAGTAGTGATCCATTGTCCAATCCAATCCAATCCAATTTTATTTATAAAGCGCATTCACAAGGCATTACAACCAAACAAGGCGCTGTACACTAAAAATGTTAGTTAATCAATTAGGCGGTATACAAACATGTCGAACACAGATAAAAGATAAAAAAGAAAATACAACAAAATTTCCAAAAACTAACAGCTAAAAATCAATAAGACACGGAGAATAAAAATTAGAAAAACATTTTAAAAAAGAACCTCAATAGTACGGAAGTTGATAATTGTGAAGTCCATTTTTAAACAATGCAGATGTAAGTGAGGTTCATAATTATGTTATATAAGCTAGTTTGAAGTAGTGAGTTTTCAGGCGTGATTTAAAAATGCTAGCTGTTGGTGCTTGCCTCACTAGCAGTGGTAATGCGTTCCACAGCTTCGGTGCACAGACAGAGAAAGCCCTCTCTCCACGGCTTTTTAAACGTGCATTCGGAACAGCTAGGAGGAGCTTATCTTCAGACCTGAGAGCACGCGGCGGGTTGTAGTAATGGACAAGTTCACACCGATATGGAGGAGCTTGATGGTTCAAGGATTTGTAAGTGAGAAGCATAATTTTGAAATTTATCCTGAACTGCACGGGCAACCAGTGGAGATATTTCAGAATTGGAGAAATATGTTGTCGTCTGTCAGCTCCAGTCAGCAACCTAGCTGCTGAATTCTGGACCAGCTGAAGTCTAGAAAGAGCTGCTTTACTGATGCCATATAGGCAGGAGTTAGAGTAATCCAGCCTTGAGGTGATGAAAGTGTGGACCACGAATTTCAGAAGATGGACACTCAGGATTTGCTTTAGTTTCGAGATGCGTCTTAGTTGGAAAAAACATGATTTAACTGTGTTATTGACCTGGGCATCCATCTTCAGAGCCTGGTCCATTTTTACTCCAAGGTTGGAGATTACAGAGGATACATTAGGTGAGAGATAGTTGAGGTCAGGTTGATGAGTCGCCGTGGTACTGTTAGGACTGAAAACGATTAAGTCAGTTTTGGAGTCGTTAAGATGGAGGAAGTTGTCAGCTAGCCATAGCTTGACCTACACCATTGTGTACAGCAGATATGCTCCCAGTCCTCCTCTGTAATTGTAAATTATCCTTCTCTTTCCCATTTCTCTTTTATATAAAATGTGTTCTCGTCTTTACACGACAGGATACTATTATATAATTTAGAAATTATTTTGGTGGGTGATACAGATTTTGTTAGCAGTAAAAATGTTTGAAAAAAACCCTGACCTGCCGTGGGCATCTTGATTTTCTGGTTGAAATAGTGCCTGATCTGTAGATATCTGAAAAAATCATCAGAAGCTAAACCATGTTTTTGTTTTAAGTTGTCAAATGTTTGAAACGCCCCCTTGTGGACAAATGAATTGTAGTCGGTTAATCCTTTTGTAATCCATAGTTTGAATCTGTCATCATAGCTGTGTCGTATTTCTAATTCCATGCTGTAGTTCTTTTTTAAAACACAGAAACAGTTTTGTTACCTGTTTTCCCGCTACGCTTCGTTTGTGGCTGCAAACTTCCTCAGGCTGACGCTGATGGTGACGTCACTTCCTTCTCCTTTTATCCACGGGCAGCAAAATGTCAGTAATCAGAGCATTATATCACCGAGCAAACATAATAACAGAAGAAAGAGACCGTAAACAAGAGAACAAACACATACAACAGGCTTTAAAGACCTGCGGATACCCGACATGGGCAATAAATGAAGGAAAACAACAAAACAACAACAGAAAGAAAAGAACAACCTAAGCAGAGAACCAGAAACCCAGAAAGACAAGAACCAAAACCAGTGATAACCCTACCATACATCAAAGGCATAACAGAAAAAATAAGAGCAACAATGAAAAAACACAACATAAACACACCAACAAAACCATACACAACAGTTAGAAACAGACTAGTGCACCCAAAAGACATCATACCAGCTGGACTTAATTGTGGAGTCATTTACGAAATCCCATGCAAACTCTGCAATAAAACATACATAGGAGAAACCGGACGCCAACTCAACACACGAACAATAGAACATAGAAAGGAGTGCGAGAAAGAGGCAAGTCGAAAACACACGAGAGCAGCAAAAGAAGAAGCAGAAAGCACAATAAAGAAGTCAGCCGTAACAGATCACTGCACAAGAGAAAACCATATAATGGACTGGGACAACACAAGGATCGTAAACACCGAACAACAAAAATACAAAAGATGGATAAAAGAAGCAATCGAGATAAGGAGACGTGGATGTGGGACCATGAACACGGACGATGGAGTTTACACGTTGGACCGCGCATGGGACTGCATCGTCGGAGAGGGGAGAGCGGGCAGCAGAGGGCGACAACGTCCTCTGCTGCCCGCGGATAAACGGAGAAGGAAGTGACGCCACCATCAGCGTCAGCCTGAGGAAGTTTGCAGCCGCAAATGAAACGTGGCGGGAAAACAGGTAACGAAACTGTTTGTGTTTTAAAAAAGAACTACAGCATGGAAAGTAAAATGTTGTTATCGGGCAGTGTGCTAGCCGACGGCCCCCTCCATGAGGCCACCACAGCTCAGCAGAACACCAATGTAGCTTCTTCTGGGGAGAAAAACACTTAAAGAAATAATAAAGTTAACAGCTGAAATAACAGGAAATAATACAGTTTAAGAGCCAATTGTAGAAGAAAGTAGAGTGTGGAAAGTGGTCAGTGTGTCCTCCAGCAGTCTAAGCCTATAGCAGCATAACTACAGAGCTAACTCTGGATAACCTAGCTTTTTAGATGGAGGCATGTTGGAGGCAGGGCAAGGGAGAGCCGTCTTTACCGGCTGTACACTCCACCTCCCTCTGCTCCCTCACTTGTCCAAGTCTTGGCTAACATCAGAATTTAACCTATCTAAAGTCTCTGCCTCCCATTCTATTTTTAGATATTCTAGGTACCACCACTTGCAGTTTGAGAGCGAAGTGCTCGGTTAAGAACGTATGGAACAATCAGGTCACTTATGTATGATGTAGCTTGATTATTAAGAGCTTTATATGTGAGAAGGAGGATCTTTAAATCTATTCTAAATTTAACAGGCAGCCAAGGTAGGGAAGCGAAGACAGGAGAGATATTATCTCTCTTTTTAATTCTCATCAGAACTCTAGCTGCAGCATTTTGGACAAACTGAAGACTTTTAATTACGTTTGGGGAACTTCTTGATAATAATGAATTACAATAATCCAGTCTTGAGGTAATAAATGCATGAACTAGTTTTACAGCATCACTCCTGGAAAGGATGCTTCTAATCTTAGCAATATTCAGGAGGTGGAAAAAGGAAATCCTACAAACCTGTTTAGCATGGGATTTGAATGGCATGTCCTGGTTAAAGATAACACCAACGTTCTTTACTTTGTTCTCGGAGATTAATGTAATGCCGTTCAGGGCAGGTGATTGACTAAGCAGTTTTCTTTTCTGAAGTTCTGGTCCAAAGATGAGAAGTTTAGAGCCATCCAATTTTTTATGCCTTTAAGACAAGCCTGTAATCTACATAACTGATTAGGTTCATCAGGGTTTATGGATAAATATAACCGATTTTGGTCTGAAACATGTCATTACAGTCTTTCTTCTGTTCATGTCTCATTCCTCACATGCTTTCTCTTCTTCTGTCTTAAAGGCACCTCGGTCACGCAGGATGGAATCCAAGGACAGGTTTGGATGTAAGCACCGTGTGACAGCCAGACCTTCCTACAACACTTTTAGCAGATAATTATTATAGACGAGTCTTCGCCCTTTTTAAAAGACACACCATGACAGCATATCAGTGTAATACTGCCGCCACGGTGTGTCTTATGAACATGCCGCGGCGGCATGGCGATGCAGGAATTTGACGGCATTCGTTCTGCCAAGCTTAAAGTAATGGTGCCTGGGCTCACAAGGTTTATGCGTTGCTTTATGAGATGTGGCAAACATGTTGATGACCTTACAAGTGTAAACAAACCGTGAAAACAAACAGTATCAATCACAGAGAAGAAGCAGATTTGGGATGAAGGAAGTATTAAACAACATGTTAAAATCCTCAAAAAGATGCAGAATATACAGAGATATGTTAAATGGGTAAGTCAAGGACGGATATATGGACAAAATCAGCAATATAAATGGTTTGGATCCATAGGAAAGAGCCAAGACTGGAACAACAATGACAACTTGTTGTCGCCATACTTCTGCATAACGGATGTTTTCGGCCAACTTGTTTGTGGTGTGATGTAAATGTCCAGGGATGTCCAGGGGAGAGGTATACATTTCTTTTGCTGTTTTGTCTCGTGAAACAATAAAAATTGTCATCCCATAGGACTTTGAAGCAAAATAAGTTGTGTTCTGTTTCAGTACGCCCACATTAGCTTACCGGTATGTGTGTAGCCAATGTGTGTGTTGTGTGTGTGCATGTCGTGTTTGAAGGAAGGAACTGATGTATAGAAAATATACACCATCTGTAACGTATCAGTGTCAGAAACATAGTCACAATGATTATGCCTCCAAGCAGGAAAATGATAAAAGGTTAGCCCGTTTTCCACGTTTTTCCCCCTGGCAATCACGTGTTGCACTCCACAACACAGCAACAATTTACCATGGTTGCGTAATATAACCAATCAAATGAATAATAGGTGGTACAGCAGGTTGTCCAGTAACTGGAAGGTGGCAGGTTCGATCATGGTTCCAAACAGATAATACTGCTGTTGTGTCCTTGGGCAAGACATTTAACCTGCCTTGCCTGCTGGTGGTGACCGGAGGGACCGGTGGCGCCAGTGCTCAGCAGCCTCGCCTCTATTAGTGCACCCCAGGGCAGATGTGGCTACATCGTAGCTCATCCCCACCAGCATGGGAATGTGTGAATCACCTTGGGAGGGTTACAGAGCCCTAAGTAGGTGCTATACAAATACAGGCCATTTACTATTTACCAATAATAAATTCACTGAAGCCACAACACCAAGACTGAGCATGCTGTAGTACCAAGCAATAAGCAAGGACTTGTTTGCTGCCAACATGGTGGCCACGTCGGTGATGATGGCATGATCTCAAGTCCTATATTTCTGCAACACCAGACTTGTGAATGCTTATTACGTCCTGACACATCGGAGGGTGGTATGTTCACAGGAGGAGTTACTTCCGAGCTTCGGCCAGAACTATATTGACAGTAAGTTTCACTTTCGTTAACAGAACCGTCTGAGATAATAAACAGGTGTTAGAACTGGAGCTCAGATCACCATAGACCTTTAGGAGCGGCTTGTCAAAAAACTTGATGAACGCAGCTTCAATCGCAATAAAATGCAAGCTATGTCCAAGCTAAACAGAAGTTCGCAGCAGCGCATAGACCACCATTGTGTAATCTTTTGTATAAAAGACATGATTTCGCCAAATTACCACCACAGTATGACTACTTTATAAATGACCCAAGGCTCCCTGATGCCGGATCAGTGTTACGGCAAATTGGCAGCATTGTTTTCTAAAGGAGGTCACGCAAGGAAAGTCACCACCCGAGTTTACAATCCGAGGTTGCTGCAGCTGGACAGGTCATGTTTCTGCGCAAAGAATGAGGTCAGCTGACTACCTGAATACTGAACGACCAAGTTTTTCCATCAATGGATTTTTTTTCTTCCATGGTGGTACAAACATTCCTAGAGCAGTTTCCCAACCCTGGTCGTCAAGACACACTGTCCTGCATGTTTTCCATGTTGCCCTTTTAAACAGCAGTGTGCCCCTACTTCCACGTACCTGAATTAAATGAATGAGTGATTACCGGGAATCTGCAGCACTTGATGTCCTTCTGAGGAGGCAATGCAATTCAGGTGTGCTGAAGCAGAGACATGGAAAACATGCAGGTCAGTGTGATTTGCAGCCAAGTAATAAAAAGTGAAGGTTTCATTTATGATTATTTTTATGTCTCATTACTTTTAGTCCCTTAACAAGTGGGAGGCACATATGCAAACTGTTGTAATTCCTACACCGTTCACCTGTTTCACCTGATTCAATTCAAACCCATTGTGGTGTTGTATAGAGCCAAAAATGTTAGAATTAGTTTGCTGTACAAAATGTAGCTTTTTTAATGAAAAAAGAGATACACATATTAAATATATAGATCTAATGTGCTACCTTGTTTCCAGTTGAATGCTTTGGATCCTGAGCTGAAGAACCAATTCGACATGGCTGGCATTTCTGGGGCTGAGCTGAAGGACCCGAAGGTGTCTAAAGCCACCTGTCACTTCATTGATAAGAACGAGGGCGTGGAGGCAGCCAAAAACGAGGTACAGAGACAAGGTAAGAGTGTCTTCCAGTGGGAAACTGGTAATTTTAACTTCTAAAAGATAGTTTGGGGAGTTTTTTTATTGACACTTGTGTTTAAATAACTGCACTGGACTAATTTGTACAACTTATCAACTCGTGTTTAGTCACCTCTGCGCCCCTCAGGGGGCAATCATCTTAAAAATTCATTTTAATTATTAAAAGAACACAACTTTGATTTGTATTCATAGCCAAATTTATTTTTAATGTTCTGCCTCCATTTGTTTAGTAATTGTAAATAGGTAATGCTGCTATCTGAAGTGTGACCTTAGTACTATCTGTTTGGTTTCCCAGGACCTTCGTTGCACATCGCTACAGCCAACATCAAAAACCCAGAGATCAGCGGTGTCCACCATCTCCCTAACAACTCTCAGATGAACAGCATGGTGCACTCCTCATTCCCTAGGGGGATTAAAAAAGACAAAGGGTGCAAGAAGAAGAAGAAGAAGCTGACCAAGGCAGACATTGGCACACCCAATAACTTCCAGTGAGTCGCCTTTAACAGGATTCATTTTTTCCTCTCTGGTGATGAAGGGACATAGTTTATTCTTCCAGGCTCCCCACATCATGATGCTTCCCCTGCTCTACTTTATTGAGGAATCTTAATGACTAAAAAAACAAATTTATTCCACATGTTGAGTTTTATTGTTTCTTTATGTGAAAGGACATCTGGCCTTTTCATTGACTCTCATATTTTTGCTAAGTCTGACAATATTGGTAAATAATAATTGGTTGTTTCTGTTTCTTTTTCTGTAGATTATTGAATTATACTGGCATGGCCTGATTAGGCTAACAGAGTTAGCTGCTATGTTAACCCACCTACCAGCACAGAGATAAAACTCAAACACAATAAAAGTAAAGAGAGCATCTTCTAAACTAGCACCCTCCCTGCACCTGTCCCCCTCTCTACTGTCCACTCCTTGTTCCCACCTCTCTATGATTCATTATGCTGCCTCACTGCCAACTACGACTGACTGGAAATTGGTTGTTGTTGTTGCTGTTGTTATTGTTGTTGTTAGCCTCAAGGGCAACCTGCCGATTATCACTTGTAAGTTGCTTTGGACAAAAGTGTCTGCTAAATACATAAACATAAATAAACGGTACCAACTTTGGTTCTGAAGACATTCACTGTCCTTCCACGTCGTCTTTGCCATCAGCATCCGTATTGATCTAGATGTTGTCTTGAGTTGTGAATGTGTCCAGCTGTGCGTTAACCTTATAGGCTAACCGGTATTGCGACTCGTCTGAGTCCAACAGGCTGAGGGACAGAGATAAACAATCTGACAAACTAGAGAGGTTTCATAAGCTCCATTTGACGGATGAAACATTGTCCTCTGCTATAATGCTAATGCAGATAAACCGTTGGGGTTCGTTTACGCTAGCTGTTTGAGCGGAGTTCCCTGTGAAACATCAGATACTGTTTCCCCTGTGTAATGATCGTGTAATGATCGTCTATCTATCTATCTATCTATCTATCTATCTATCTATCTATCTATCTATCTATCTATCTATCTATCTATCTATCTATCTATCTATCTATCTATCTATCTATCTATCTATCTATCTATCTATCTATCTATCTATCTATCTATCTATCTATCTATCATCTATCTATCATCTATCTATCTATCATCTATCTATTATCTATCTATTATCTATCTATCTATCTATCTATCTATCTATCTATCTATCTATCTATCTAGAATTTATTTATTAGATAGATAGATAGATAGATACATAGATAGATAGATAGATAGATAGATAATATATCATTATTGAATTATTGTCCAGTTCTAAGTTTAAATAAAGTACTGAATTTAATTCCGTTTTTGTTTGTTCTTTATTGAAAGTAGTCAGTTAGGGAACAGCATAAAATGGCTGGGGCTGCAGTTAAGTTATATTTTCTACATTGTTTTTGATAGTTTTCAATTATTATTGGTATTGATCAATATGAATATTTTTTATCGATTTGCTTTTTTTCTATAATGTCCAGCCCTACTCTCACGCAAATGTTTTTCCAGCCAACAAAGTCATAACAGAGCTGCGTTCCCAGACAATCACATAAATGTTTACCCAACAAGTGCAGAATCTAGACTCTTAACAGAAAATATTAAACAACTCCTTAAATTAAATTTGCAAACAAAACGGGACATTCCATCTGTGACACAAGCTAGCCCAGTTCTGGCTTCACTTCCTGTTCAGCAGCTCCAACCCGAGAACAAATGTTTTGTGCACACGGAGGAGTATGTGCAGTGGGATGAGGCATTCAGAGGAGCAGTTTGATGGATCCACACACCACAAGCACCGGTTGTGGCACATGTGTTTCTCCAATGTAATTTTCAGATTCTTTTTCAGACCCAGGACTCACTCTGCCTTCAGACGTGCTGGCTGTGGGCTGTGCTCAGTCTGTAGGTGTGCTTTACTTTGTAATTCCTGGTCAGGGCTGGGTGATGTTGTAGAAGGTTCAGACGTGATGGCTGACAACTGATCTTGAGCTCTTGAACTGCTGGTGGATGGCTGATCTGAACTTTTGGCTTGAGCTCCACCTTGAATGTACTTGTTCATTGAGCCTGCATTCAGACACATAAAGATAATTTGTCATATTCATTCTATAATAAGATAAAAGTTTTAAACCATGGTAAAAATACTGCAATAGATTATTTATAGGTTTATATTGGCTCATAAATCACTGGCATGTGACATGACTAAATTCAAAACTATTTCACCTTTATTAAGAACTAGAGAGGCACAATGTACACATTTTATACACAACTAGAAAATTCTGAATATGAAGGGAGGAGGTTAGCATAATGGACTTTTTTCTTCAAATTATACCATCAGCAGCTGATGTTACCCTTGGCTCTTAAATGTTTATGAAATATATATCAACATAGAGCAAATACCTAATTTGAAAATAGGTTTGTCTAATTTTTCATATTAAATCTCAGTTACATAGCCTATGGGCCACATAGGAAACTTTATTTTACTTGAGAAAGATGTTTTAAGATGAACTTATTAAAACAAAAAAAATCTTCAAACTCTTCAAGGTCTATCTTTTTAGATGAACAACCTTTAACACTGTTCAGACTTATTTTTTGATACAAGTCGCATGAACAGGCTGAATAAAAGGATATTTCCCTTTGTTGCATTTAACTATTTCTTCTTTAAAGAAGTGCTGATTCAGAAGAGAATAACTGCATTTAGGAAGATGATGACTTGCTACGTTTTTTTCTCCAGCAGTAAAAAAGCTCTAAAGCTTCTCTGAGTTTCTCTCCCTCTCAGCCTCTCTCACTCAGCTACTAACGAACGCCCGGTAGGTGGACGGGAGGCTACAGGACAGAGTGGCGCATTATACTTTTAACAGACTGGAGAAGTAGAGAACGAAATCTGCCCAAACCACGCAGATAGAGTCAAAATGTTAAATGTGTGGAAGCAGAGTGCGAAAAACACCAAATAAAAGTCTGAAAAGCAGCATGCTTACCAAACTCTGCAAAAAATGACCAAAAACAGATGAATTAACAGCAGTAACAAGTCCGAATTTAAGCTAGGTCAAACGACCCTCTGAACTTGACCACACGTGTTTAGAATTAGAAATAGATAAAAAATTAAGAATTTCCATTAAAATACTTGTCTTACCTGCAATCGAAGCAACAGCATCATCTCGCTATTTTTTCTTTTGTCTCTTTACTGTCCCGGACTCCTGCAGCCTTTTCGGAGCCAGGACTGTGCCCGCTGCATCCTCCGCAGGTGTACTGCGGGGGGAAGGGTACGGTGCGACATGGTCCATCTCCTTTCCTTTTTGTATTGTTTTCTCTCTGTAAACATGCTGTTAACTTGCTTTGCACATCTTCTAATTGAAATCTGTCTTTATCATATATATTATTTTTTCATAAGCTTGCGTTTCATTAAATTCCTTGATTCATTTTTTTACTGATTCGAAGCCACGTTAAATGTGCGCACCACAGACTGAACCCATTTTACTGGCACACTATGTGGCGATCTAAGTGCAGTGGAGGAAAATAGAGAAACCAGGAAAGACAGAAACCATTGTAAAAGGCAGAAATGCTCCAAAGTTTGGGATCAAGAGTGAAACTATGAGCAGAGTTGCTAATGCTAAACTAGCACGCTAACGATCAAGTGGCTTTCATCTTCTATATTTGAATACAATTTAGACTAGATTATGTTGCCAACCCATATATAATAAAATAGATATGCCACCATTACATTGTTACTAGTAGAAATTAAATGTTATTGGCATTTCCAGTAGCTTACTCCTGAACATGTTAATGAAATAATTCAGTACTACTGATCATATGTGAATTTATTTAGATATGATTATACTAAGATGAGCGATATTAAACCAAATATTTTAATGAAATATAAGTCAAATTTAGTTCCATAAAAGATTTATGAAGGATCTTTCATGGCGGTTAAAATGAAGAGTCGGAGTACCCGGCCCGGAGGGTTACCGGGGTCCCACCCTGGAGCCAGGCCTGGGGTTGGGGCCCGTGAGCGAGCGCCTGGTGGCCGGGCTTTCGCCCATGGGGCCCGGCCGGGCCCAGCCCGAACCGGATACATGGGCTCGTCCAACTGTGGACCCACCACCCGCAGGAGGAACATGAAGGGTCCGGTGCAATGCGAATCGGGTGGCAGACCAAGGCGGGAGCCTTGGTGGTCCAATCCCCGGACAAGAAAACTAGTTTTTGGGACATGGAACGTCACCTCGCTGGCGGGGAAGGAGCCGGAGCTTGTGGCAGAGGTTGAGCGGTACCGGCTAGATATAGTCGGACTCACCTCGACACATTGCATTGGCTCTGGAACCCGAGACCTGGAGAGGGGTTGGACACTCTACTTTGCTGGAGTTGCTCCGGGTGAGAGGCGGAGGGCTGGGGTTGGCTTTTTGTTAGCTCCGAGACTCTCTGCCTGTGTGTTGGGGTTTACCCCGGGGGACAAGAGGGTAGCTTCCTTGCGCCTTCGGGTCGGGGAATGGGTCCTGACTGTTGTTTGTGCTTATGGGCCAAATATCAGTTCAGAGTACCCACCCTTTTTGGAGTCCCTGGGACGAGTGCTAGATAGTGCTCCATCAGGGGACTCCATTGTCCTGCTGGGGGATTTCAATGCTCACGTGGGCAATGACAGCTTGACCTGGAGGGGTGTGATTGGGAGGAACGGCCCACCTAATCTGAACTCGAGCGGTGTTTTGTTATTGGACTTCTGTGCAAGCCGCAGTTTGGCCATAACGAACACCATGTTCGAACATAAGGATGCCCACCGGTACACTTGGTACCAGGGCAGCCTAGGTCACAGGTCGATGATAGATTTTGTAGTCGTATCATCTGACCTGCGGCCGTATGTTTTGGACACCCGAGTGAAGAGAGGGGCGGAGCTGTCAACTGATCACCACCTGGTGGTGAGTTGGATCAGATGGCAAGGGAACATGCCGCGTAGACCTGGCAGACCCAAACGCATAGTGAGGGTCTGCTGGGAACGCCTGGCAGAAGAACCTGTCAAGACGGTCTTCAACTCCCACCTCCGGCAGAGCTTTGACCACGTCCCGAGAGCAGTGGGGGACATTGAGTCCGAGTGGGCCTTGTTCCACTCTGCGATTGTCGAGGCGGCTGTTGCTAGCTGTGGCCGTAAGGTGGCCGGTGCCAGTCGTGGTGGCAACCCCCGTACCCGCTGGTGGACACCAGAGGTTCGGGGAGCCGTCAGGCTGAAGAAGGAGGCCTACAGGGCGTGGCTGGTCTGTGGGTCTCCGGAGGCAGCAGACAGGTACCGGATAGCCAAGCGGGGTGCAGCAGTGGCAGTTGCCGAGGCAAAATCTCGGGCGTGGGAGGAGTTTGGTGAGGCCATGGAGAAAGACTATCGATCGGCTCCAAAGAGGTTCTGGCAAACTGTCCGGCGCCTCAGGAGAGGAAGGCAGCAACTCGCTCACACTGTTTACAGTGGGGATGGGGAGCTGCTGACGTCAACTGAGGCTATAGTCGGACGGTGGAAGGAATACTTTGAGGAGCTCCTCAATCCCACCAATGCGCATTCCGAGGAGGAACCAGAGCTGGGAGGCCTGGGGATGGACTGTCCGATCTCGGGGGCAGAAGTTGCTGAGGTAGTCAAACAACTACACAGCGGCGGAGCCCCGGGGGCGGATGAGGTTCGTCCTGGGTATCTCAAGGCTATGGATGTTGTAGGGCTGTCATGGTTGACACGTCTCTACAACATTGCGTGGTCATCGGGGGCAGTTCCTAGGGAGTGGCAGACCGGGGTGGTGGTCCCCATCTTTAAGAAGGGTGACCTGAGGGTGTGTTCCAACTATAGGGGGATCACACTCCTCAGCCTCCCTGGAAAGGTCTACTCCAAGGTACTGGAGAGGAGGGTCCGATCGATAGTTGAATCTCAGATAGAGGAGGAGCAATGTGGTTTTCGTCCTGGCCGTGGAACTGTGGACCAGCTCTATACCCTTGCAAGGGTGATGGAGGGGGCATGGGAGTTTGCCCAACCAATCCACATGTGTTTTGTGGATTTGGAGAAGGCTTATGACCGTGTCCCCAGGGGCACCCTGTGGGGGACGCTCCAGGAGTATGGGGTGGGTGGCTTTCTGTTAAGGGCCATTCAGTCCCTTTACCAGAGGAGCGTGAGTTTGGTCCACATAGCCGGTAGTAAGTCGGACCTGTTCCCAGTGAGGGTTGGACTCCGCCAGGGCTGCCCTTTGTCACCGGTTCTGTTCATCACTTTTATGGACAGAATTTCTAGACGCAGCCGTGGTGTGGAGTGTGTCGAGTTTGGTGGCAGGAGAATCTCGTCTCTGCTTTTTGCGGATGATGTGGTCCTCCTAGCTTCATCCAGCTCTGACCTTCAGCTCTTGCTGGGTAGGTTCGCGGCCGAATGTGAAGCGGCTGGGATGAGGATCAGCACCTCCAAATCTGAGACCATGGTTCTCGACCGGAAAAGGGTGGCTTGCCACCTCCGGGTCGGGGGAGAGGTCCTACCTCAAGTGGAGGAGTTTAAGTATCTCGGGGTCTTGTTCACGAGTGAGGGTAGGAGGGATCGGGAGATCGACAGGCGGATTGGTTCGGCGTCTGCAGTGATGCGGACGCTGAGCCGATCTGTCGTGGGGAAGAGGGAGCTGAGCCAGAAAGCCAGGCTCTCGATTTACCGGTCAATCTACGTCCCAATCCTCACCTATGGTCATGAGCTTTGGGTAATGACCGAAAGAACGAGATCGCGGATACAAGCGGCCGAAATGAGTTTCCTCCGTAGGGTGGCCGGGCTCAGCCTTAGAGATAGGGTGAGGAGCTCGGACATTCGGGAGGGACTCGGAGTAGAACCGCTGCTCCTCCGGATCGAAAGGAGCCAGTTGAGGTGGTTTGGGCATCTGGTCAGGATGCCTCCTGGACGCCTCCCCGGGGAGGTGTTTCGGGCATGTCCTGCCGGCAGGAGGCCCCCGGGTCGACCCAGGACACGTTGGAGAGGTTACATCTCCAATCTGGTCCGGGAACGCCTTGGGGTCCTGCCGGAGGAGCTGGTGGACAAGGCCGGGGAGAGGACGGCCTGGAGCTCCCTAGTTGGGATGCTGCCCCCGCGACCCGGACCCGGATAAGCGGAGGAAGACGAGACGAGACGAAAAGATTTATTACCAATAAATATCAGCTGGGAAAGAGGGAACTAGACAACACCAATTTAATACATATTGTTTAGCCTTTTATAACTTTGTTGTTTTATTTTCATATTTTTAGCAGCAGACTAAAATCTTATTCTATGGCCTAGAATATTCATTTAATCGATGGAGGATTCCATAGAATATTCAAATACTAAAATAATCAATAGCTGCAGCTCTATTAAAATTATTCATTTTTTGACAAGATATTTAATTAATTGGTTGCCACCAATATATGAAGACCTTTTCAAGCTATATGGCAAAAAAAGAAACTCCAGAAAAACATTTCAGACTGTACTTTTAATGAGGTAGAGACATATCAGTGGCATCGGTTACAGTGTGGTTTTAGTTGCTGCCAATTTCCAACAAACTAGTTGGGTCTTTCTGCTGCTCAAGTCTCATTCCTCACATGCTTTCTCTTTTTCTGTCTTGAAGGCACGTCAATCAGGTCAGATGGAATCCAAGGACAGGTTTTGATGTAAGTACTGTGTAACAGCCAGACCTTCCTACAATACATTTAGCAGATAATTATTATAGACGAGTCTTTGGCCTTTTCACAAAACACACCATGACAACAAATCAGTTTGATACTGCCATCACGGTGTGTCTTATGAACACGCTGTGGCGGCATGGTGATTCAGGATTTTTATGGCATTTGTTCCACCATGCTTGGTAGTGATAGTGCTTGGGGTCACACGTGATTATGCTTTGCTTTATAGGATGTGGTAAACAAGTTCAGTGTTAACTATTTCTTCTTCTTTAAAGAAGTGCTTATTCAGAAGATAATAACTGCATTTAGGAAGATGAAACTCCATGCTCATCTCACGCTCAATAGCCTCTATGAGCCCTTCCAGTCTGGCTTTTGACCTGGCCACAGTACAGAAACTGCACTCATAAAAATCACTAATGACCTCCTCACTACTGCCGATACTGGACTGCTCTCCATTCTCATCCTCCTCGACTTGAGTTCAGCCTTCGATACCATCTCTCACACCATCCTCCTCCATAGATTGTCTTCCCTTGGCATTTCTCATACCCCGCTTGATTGGTTCCGTTCATATCTCTCTGGCCGTACTCAGTTTATTCAACTAAAATCCTTCACTTCCCGTCCCTTCCCTGTCACTACTGGCGTCCCCCAAGGCTCTGTTCTCGGTCCACTCCTTTTCATCACTTACCTTCTTCCCCTGGGAAATATTTTCCGTAAATTTGACATCCATTTTCATTGTTACGCGGATGACACCCAGCTCTATGTATCCTCCAAACCCTCCTCTTCACTTCCTCCTTCCTCCCTCACCAATTGTTTATCTGAAATCAAAGACTGGTTCACATCAAACTTTCTCAAACTCAACAGTGATAAAACAGAAATGTTACTTGTCGGCACTAAATCTTTACTATCCAAAATCCACAGCTTTACACTTCCCGTCGACAACTCCTTAGTTTCCCCCTCCCCTCAGCTCAAGAGTCTGGGTGTCATCCTCATCTCCTCACTATCCTTCCAGTCCCACATAAACAATATTACCTGGTCTGCCTACTTCCATCTACGTAACATTAACCGCCGACGCCCCTCCCTCACTACTCACTCGGTCACCATCCTTGTCCACAGCCTCATCACTTCCCGTATTGACTACTGCAACGCTCTTCTCTTCGGTCTTCCTCACAAAACCCTCCGTAAACTCCAACTTATCCAGAACTCGGCAGCCCGCATCATTACCAGAACTCCCTCCTTCCACCACATCACCCCTGTTCTTCAGCAGCTCCACTGGCTCCCAGTCACTTCCAGAATCCAATTCAAAATTCTGCTATATACATTCAAAGCCATCCATAACCTAGCCCCACCGTACCTCTCAGACCTCCTTCATCCTTCAACCTCCACCCGTTCCCTCAGGTCCTCCTCCTCCATCCACCTCTCAGTCCCACCTTTCCGTCTGGTCACTCTGGGGAGCAGGGCCTTCAGCCGCTCTGCTCCCCAGCTCTGGAACTCACTCCCTCCTGACCTCCGTAACATTGATTCCCTCACTCTCTTTAAAACCAGACTCAAAACTCACCTGTTCCGTCTAGCATTCCAATAGTTACTCTCTTTGCTCCATTCTGTCGGTTTGTTTTATGCTGTTTTATCTTTTATTGTTGTGTATTTTATCTCTGTAAAGTGTCCTTGAGTGTTCAGAAAGGCGCTGTTGAAATAAAATGTATTATTATTATTATTATTATTATTATTATTAACAAACTGTGAAAACAAACTGTACATCACAGAGAAGAAGCAGATTTGGGAGAAAGGAAGTATTAAACAACATGTTAAAATGCTAAATAGGATGCAGAATATACAGAGATATGTTAAATGGGTAGGCCAGGGACCGATATACGGACAAAATCAGCAATATAAATGTTTTGGATCCATATGAAAGACCCAAGACTGGAGCACCAAAGACAGCTTGTTGTTGCAATAGTTCTGCATGATGGACATTTTAGGCCAACTTATTTGTGGCGTGAGCGGATGCAAATGTCCAGAGAACAGGTATGCATTTGCAGTTTTTCTAGTAAAACAAGTAAATTGCCATCCTATTGAAGAAGTGTAGCAGAAGAAGTTGTGTTGTGTTTCAGTATGCCCTCATTAGCTGTGTGTGCATGTCGTGTTTGAAGGAAAGGATTTATGTATAAAAATATACACCATCTGTAACTTATCAGAATGAAAATACCTGGAAGGTGATGTTTGCTTGCATTACAGCTGCAATCCAAGCAAGCCGGCATACTTGGTATCCATGGTTATGCCCACAAGCAGGAAAACGGTGAAAAGTTAGCCCGTTTTCCACCTTTCTTCCCCTGACGATCACGTGTTGCACCCTGCACCCCACAACACAGCAACAATTTACCACTTGTGTAATATAACCAATCAAATGAATAACAGGTTAAATAATGCTGCAAGACCGAGACTGACCGCTGTTGTCAGAAGTAACAAGCAATAAGTAAGGAATTGGAAGCTGCCAACATGGCAGTCGCATCGGTGATGACAACACCATCCCAACAACATATTGCTGCAATGCCGGACTTGTGAATGCATTTTACACCTTGGCGCAACAGAGGGTGGTGTCATGATTACATGAGGAGTTACTGCTGAGTTTCAGCCAGCAACTATATTGGCAGTAAGTTTTGTTTTTGTTGACAAAACCATCTGAGATGATAAATGGGCAACACAGAGCTCCAGGAGCTTCTTTTCGTTAGAGCTGGAGCTCAGATCACCAGAGACTGCAACAGGTCTGTGGGGGACAGACACTTTTAGGAGCGGCTTGTCAAAAAACCTTAATGAGCGCAACTTAGATCGCAATTCAATGACAGTTATGTCAAGGCTAAACAGAAGTTCACATCAGCGCAGAGACTGCCTTTTTTACCACCATTGTGTAAGCTTTTGTATAAAGGACATTATTGTGCCACATTACCACCAAAGTCTGACAACTTATAAATGACCTGATGCCAGATCAGTGTTGTGGAAAATTGGCAGCATTGTTTTTTAAAAGAGGACACAAAAGAAAAGTCACCTCCTGTGTTTACAATCTGAGGTTGCTGCAGCTGGTCAGGTCAAGGTTCTGCCCAAAGAATGAGGTCAGCTGACTACCTGAGTATACTGAATGACGAAGTTTTTTCATCAATGGATTTTTTTTCTTCTATGGTGTTATGAACATATTCCTAGAGGACCATGAGGGCTTCTGTGAATACGAGGTGGCATTCTCACACCTTCAGCCACCAGAGTCGAAAAAATTCCCTCAAATTAAAGCTGACAGTCTGCAGTTATAGCACATTGGGTTTGTTTCCGTTCACACATATTGTGGTGGTGTATAGACCCAAAGATGTAAACATATTTTCCCTAACCCCGTTGCAGCTTTTTAAATCATGCCTCTTAACCTAACAGAAACTTGTCTCATTTCAGGACCAGTTGTGTTGAAGATGGCCATCAGTTAATCATGACAGATATTAAGATGTTGTTATGGAAATAATAGATTTTATTATAGATAAAAAATACAAGACGAATATGTTTGTAGATTTTACTGATAATAAAATTTCTCCCGGGATTTAAATCAGTTGTGTGTTTAAGCTTCTGTGGGTTGTTTTGTGCAGCTTTGCTGTACAAAATGTTGTGTATTTAATGAAAACAGAGATACACATATTAAGTATATAGATCTAATGTCCTATATTGTTTCCAGATGAATGCTTTGGATCCTGAGCTGAAGAACCTGTTCAACATGGCCGGTATTTCTGAGGCTGAGCTGAAGGACCCAAAGGTGTCTAAAGCCATCTGCGACTTCATTGATAAGAACGGGGGTGTGGAGGCGGTCAAAAACGAGGTAAAGAGACAAGGTAAGAATGTCTCCCAGTGGGAAACTGATCATCGATGCTTCTGAAAATTCTGATAATTATTCTTCTGATAATTGGGTGAGTTTTTTATTGAACTGCAGTTAAATTGTTCTTTTAGATGTTTGGCTGATAACGATGGTACTGTTACTCCTGCCTCTGCTATAAGAAAGCCTAAATTCTTATCCAGTAGGGTTGGGTGGTATTTATTATTTAACACAGTTAAACCTCTGCTAATGTGACTGTCATGGATTTTATCAATATGTTTATCAATAACCCATTTCCTGTAGTGAAGAGAGAAGGAGACAATGAACAACAAGGCAAACAGTTATAACTGTGGTAAGATGCCTGAGGCAAATACCCCGAAAAGTCTGTTCACAGACTTTATTTAAACAGGCAGATGAGAGAGAAAACAGGCAGATGAGAGAGAGAGAGAGAGAGAGAGAGAGAGAGAGAGAGAGAGAGAGAGAGAGAGAGAGAGAGAGAGAGAGAGAGAGAGAGAGAGAGAGAGAGAGAGAGAGAGAGAGAGAGAGAGAGAGAGAGAGAGAGAGAGAGAGAGAGAGAGAGAGAGAGAGAGAGAGAGAGAGAGAGAGAGAGAGAGAGAGAGAGAGAGAGAGAGAGAGAGAGAGAGAGAGAGAGAGAGAGAGAGAGAGAGAGAGAGAGAGAGAGAGAGAGAGAGAGAGAGAGAGAGAGAGAGAGAGAGAGAGAGAGAGAGAGAGAGAGAAATACATTTACATTCAGTTGATTTAGTCCATGATCAAGAATTAATAAACATACAAACTTGCTTATGAGGTCACTGTCCTTCCTTGGTCAAAGAAAACTGTTAAATGGAACAGACTTGCATCATGTGACAGCGAATTCCACGGCGGTCACGTAACGTCATGTGACACAGGAGATAACGTTATATTTTATATGTATTAGTTTCAATATAAATATATAACGAGCCTTTTACTTTTTAAATTTAATATATGTTTATTAAATTTAAAATATAAGTGAGTTACTACCCGCTAGCCACCAAAGCTGCAACTACTAAGCAACTAACCAACCATAGATAACTTCTTTGGATCTAAAAGAAAACCATTTAAAATTAATTGACTTACTTTTAAACTTGAAAATTGTCCCTGAAGTAGCTGCCGGCTTCTGATCCGCCGTCCTTTAGAAAATACAGCAGTGTATTCTGGGTAATTTTTGACAAAGGCTAGGCTACAAGACACCTCCCCTGTATCCTCGCTCAGCTAGCTAAACTTCTAATAAACGGAGAACACACGCCTCGGCAGAACATGAACATTGGAACACGTCTTGGCGGCTCCCAATGACGTATCTCCTAGGCAATCAGGGCGGGGCTAAGACATCAAGGCAAGGTTTCTTGGCATTGAGAAACACCCCCTGCTTCTTAATAAATGACACTAGTAGTTAAATAACTACTGGACTAAGTTGTACAATCTTACTAACTCGTGTTTAGTCACCTCTGCGCCACTCATCATAAAAAATGCATTTTAATTATTAAAAGAACACAACTTAGATTTGTATTCATTACTAAAAAAAATGTATGCACTGCCTCCATTTGTTTTAATAATTTTCCATAGTAAATGCTGCCATCTGAAGTGTGACCTTAGTACTATCTGTGTGGTTTTCCATGACCTTCATTGCACATCGCTACAGCCAACATCAAAAACCGAGAGATCAGTGGTGTGCACCGTCCACCCAGCAACTCTCAGAGGAACCACATGGTGCACTCCTCATTCCCTAGGAGGATCAATAAGGACAAAAGGAGCAAGAAGAAGAAGAAGAAGAAGAAGAAGAAGCTGACCAAGGCAGACATCAGCACACCCAATAATTTCCAGTGAGTCGCCTTTAACAGGTTTTATTTTTTCCCCTCTGGTAATGAAGGATCATAGTTTGTTCTTCTAGACTTCCCACATAATAATGCTGCCTCTACCCTACTTTATAGTGAAATTGTATTAACAAGTTTATTCTACATGTTAGCGGCTGAAATTAGTTTCCTCCGAAGGGTGGCCGGGCTCAGCTATAGAGATAGGGTGAGGAGCTCTGACATTCTGGAGGGACTCACAGTAGAACTGCTGCTCCTCCGCATCGAGAGTTGGCAGCTGAGGTGGTTCGGGCATTTTGTCAGGATGCCGCCTAGACATCTTCCCGAGGTGGTGTTTCAGGTATGTCCTGCTGACAGGAGGCCCCCAGGCCAACCCAGGGCACGTTGGAGCAAGTACATCTCCAAACTTGCCCAGGAACACCTTGGGGTCTTGCCGGAGGAGCTGGTGGAGTTGGCTGGTGAGAGGGCGGCCTAGGATCCCGTACTTGAGATGCTACCCTCATGACCCGGACCTGGATAAGCAGAGGAAAATTCATGAATGAACAAATGTTAGCAGTTTAATTGTTTCTTTATACAGATGGACCTCTGGTCTTTTCTTTGTCATATTTTTTGCTCGGTCAGCCAAAATTGGTAAAGGCTTGTTATTTCTGTTTCTTTTATGTAGATAATTGAATTATACTGGACTGGCCTGATGAAGCAAACAGTTAGCTGCTATGTTAACCCTTCTACCAGCGCAGAGATAAAATACTTACACATAAAAGTTAATAAATTATACCAACTTTGGTTCTGAAGATGTTCACTATCCTTCTACGCCATCTTTGCACATCAGCATCCATATTGACTTGCATGTTGTCTGAGTTTTGAATGTGTCCAGCTGTGCGTTAATCTCGTAGGTTAATCCAATTCGAACAGGCTGAGGAACAGAGAAAAAAACTAACTCGCAGATGTTTCATAAGCTACATCTGACTGATGAAACATTGTGCTCTGCTATAATGCTAAAGCAGATTAACCGGAGTTGGGGATTGTTTACGCTAGCTGTTTGAGCGGAGTTTCCTGTGTTACATCACTAGCCACCCAGGGCATAGATCGGAAACAGTTTTGCGTTTGTTTTTGTTTTTTGCCACGGTACTCAAAAACATCAGCTTTTCTTCAAAATCCTGCTGTGAAAATCCAATAACCCTTTACCTCTGAGGTTTTAATGGATTACCACTGGTATGTGAAAAGCTTTACAAGCTATATGGCAGAAAAAAGCTCCAGAAAACCTTTCAGACTGTACCTTTAATGTGTTAAAGAGATATCAGTGGCATCAGTTACAGTATGGTTTTAATTACTGCTGATTTCAAATGAACCATTTGAGTCAAAACCATATCAGCACTCGTCTCATTCCTCATGTGCTTTCTCTTCTTCTGTCTTAAAGGCACGTCAGCCACGTTGGATGGAATCCAAGCACGGGTTTTGATGTAAGTACCATGTGACAGCCAGACCTTCCTAAAATACATTTAGCAGATAAATATTATAGAAGCGTCTTTGACACACAAGAAAAGTCACCACCTGGTTTTACAATCTGAGGTCGCTGCAGCTGTTCAGGCTTAGGCTGAAAGAATGAGGTCACCTGAGTAGGGCTGCAACAACGAATCGATAAATTCGATGAAAATCGATTACTAAAAGCGTTGGCAACGAAATGCGTCATCGATTCGTTGTGTCGCATAACTCTTCCAAAAGCGCCCCCCCTTCCCGCCCGCCGTTGCGCTTAGACCAGAGCAAGTCAGATCAGCGCGAGGGAGAGCCGGTACCGGCAGATCAGCGCGAGGGAGAGCCGGCAGACTTGCGCTGCTGCGAACCGGTTCCGCATTGTTGCGCAGCGATCCAGGCAACTGCTTCCAGCGCACGGTCCATTCTCAAAGTGGCGCAACCAAAAAACTATAATTAGCACACGATCGTTCATGTCCGCACATGTTCTCTATTTTCTGTCTTATTTGTGACTGACGCTCGCTACTGCGGAGCTCATCACCTGTGCTGTGGTGATGTCACCTCACGCAGCATCGAAAACGCGCTCTGCGCTTTTCGGTCAGGAGATCCCTTTGATCTGCTCAAAAGTAACTGATGAGGTGAAAAGGTAAGAATCCAGGCAACAGATTTTCTGGAGAATTAAGAGGAGATGCAGGAAGATGAGAGACAGACAGGACAGGAAATAGTTAAATAAAAACAAGAAAACAAAACAAAGTGTTGAAAAGTAAAATGTAGGTAGATTTATCTCCACTACACATTTTTACCAGTAAAAAACAATAAGTTCTACACATGTAATATTTATACATCTGATACAATTCAGATCACCTTCAAAACTCAGTCACACACCCAGGGCCGTTTCAAGACATTTTGGGGGCCAAGGCAAAATGCCCCCCCCCAATAACTGGGCTCCCCAGAAGCCTCTGTGTAATTCATGCCCTCTCCAGTAGTGTTAGTTATATGGTGTTTATAAAAGCCCCTCAGACATTACTGACATGTTCTAATATTATCAGATGAAAAACTAAATTATCAGACATGCTGTCTGATCTGCTGCTTTTCTAAACTTGCAAAAAGTAACAAAATCATTTGAAAGCCACTATTTGTGGATTCTCTGAAAGTTTCCATGGAGTGTGGGACAACTTATTTTTTCATTGATCCTATCGTCTAATCTCACAGCTGAAACAAGCAGCCTTAATAATCTGTGCACAGGAAGCTTACCGATGCTGTAGTAAAACAAAAGGTATAACAATTTATTATTAATAAAACCTTGTTGCAGCACTAAAGCAGAAAAATTAGATTTTGCATTAAATATGCAAAATATTTACATATGAATTGTTTTAGAGCGCTTTAATTGGCAGAATCTGATATTAATTTAGTTCTTACAAAAAATGGGTCCCAACATGGTTTGTGTGGCGTTGCCATAGTGTGACGTCATAGGCACAGATCCCCTGTCCTCTTGTTTGGAAATGGAAATATGGTCACCCTACATTAAACAAACTGTCCACCCGGGCTTTTGCACTGCACAGAGACGCTTCGCTGCCTACGACTGAACGTCAGTTGAGAGTCAGTCTCATGCAGACTGACCAATGAAGAGAGGGCCTCAAGTTAAGACCCTCTCCTCATTGGTCAGTCCACACGAGGTGGGTCAAAGGTTACTCTGGGCGGGTTACGTGTTGTCAGGCATTCAAGTATTGAGTATATTTACTGCATATTACAGTAAAATATTCTGTATGTGACCACATTATGGTGATCCTTGGGTCGTGATGATGGAGCCCTTGAATATTGTTGCCCAGGGTACAACAAAGTGTTAATCTGGCCCTGGTTCCGCCGTCACATTCCCGCAGAAACTGGTTGATCACACCGGGGCCAGACTACTAGCATGTGGTTTCACAACCACAATGTCCTCAGAAGCAAAAACGCTTTTAAAAGGGAGGGAGGAGTCCTAACTGTTGCTGCAGGCGTGTTGTGTGAGAGTGCAGTTATATACTGGTTAATATATTTTTGGGTTCAGTTGCTTTCATGTGGCCTAATGTGAGTCTATTTGGGATCATTGGAATGATCAGCAGCATTTCTTGATGTGACTTTATGGCAGTTGCCCAGGGCATCATAGCAAGGAGGATGGCATTCATTTACTTTTGTTTTATTTGGTATTTTTTCAGTCATTTTTGGAAATAGTGATCAATTTTGATTAATTCACAGCCTATGTTTAATTACATTTAAAATAAATGTCAACAGATGAGATCAAACAAAACAGATGAGAATTGCCCTTAAGCTGTTTAACTTGGACCAAGCATTTTAGGTCACAGATAGATGTAGCTTAGGGTCTCTGTCTATACACCTTATAAGACAATTTAGGTGATGGCATGTTGTTTTTCTGCTATTGAACTGTTTTCTAATAATGTTGTGTTAAATAAAGTGAAGGAAGGAGAGAAATAACGTTTCCCTAGCAGTTTTTAAAAATTTCCCCATGTAATCCGATTAATCGATTAATCGTGTCGAGACCCCATCCGATTAATCGATTATCCAAATAATCGTTTGTTGCAGCCCTACACCTGAGGATACTGAAGGACCGGGTTATCCCATCAATGGATTTTTACTTCCCTAATGGTACGGACATATTCCAAGAGGACCATGCCACAGAGTGGTTCAGGGAGTATGAGGACGTCTTTCTCACATGGATCAGCCACCAGAGTCCAGATGTTACCACTACTGAGAATCTTTAAAGTAGTGATGCACCGATATGAATTTTTTTGGGCCGATTCCGATATCCGATTATTGAGATCACTGTTATGGCCGATAACCGATATTTTCCGATGCCGATATGCTGACATTAATGCTTCTAAAATCAGAAAATTTTGTATAGAATGAAAATTATTAAAGCTGAATTTACGTTATTATGCACACACAACACACACACTTACGGTACTGAGAAGATTACGATCACTGTTCACATGACTAAACAATTACACATCACCCCTTCACCCTCTGAAACAGGCAAACATATGGAGACAAGATGGAAAAAATATCGGTTGTTAATATCGACCCAGTTTTATTTATCGGACCGATTCCGATATGTTAAAAAACGACCAACATTGGTCGATATCGATGCCGATATATTGTCATCCCTACTTTAAGGAGCGCGTCACCTCCAAATCAACTTTTTTTTTTGCTGATAAACTATGTAACTGAGTGTCTAATCATGCTGTAGACTCGTATAGTTGTCACTTTAGTGCATCTCAATTAAAATTTACATATTCTGCCTAAAACTGTCAGTGTTGCACCTTCGTCACTTAAAAACTTTGCACTGCATTTGATTTAAAATCTGTCACAGCTATTGGCTAAGAGGTATGCCATGATGTTAGCTGGTACATTATGATGTCACAGTGTCATTGTGAACCTGCGTGTGTGCATTTGTTAGCAGCTCCTCCCTGTCGGTCTGACAGGCAACAGCATTTGTAGCATTTTTCAAACATGAGTGGATTAAAGCTCTTTTAGGTGGTGACTTTCTCTTTAAGACAGGCATTAGAAGGTTTTGTGCAGTGGCCGGAGCTCATCATCAATACAAGACCTTGGTGAAAAATAAATGCGTCACTGGATGCAGATTAATCTAGTGGCCCTGCAGAAGCTTAATGAAACAACATTGAATGTGTGTCGTGATCAAGTGGGAACCCCAGGCACCCAGAACTGCTCCCAACACTGAAGTGCCAACAATTGCAGTTCCACCCTCATCCACTAAAATGGTAAATGGTAAAATGGCCTGTATTTGATATAGCGCCTTCTAGAGTCCTGGAACCCCCCAAGGCGCTTTACAACACAATCAGTCATTCACCCATTCACACACACATTCACACGCTGGTGGGGATGAGCTACAATGTAGCCACAGCTGCCCTGGGGCGCACTGACAGAGGCGAGGCTGCCGAGCACTGGCGCCACCGGTCCCTCCGACCACCACCAGCAGGCAATGTGGGTTAAGTGTCTTGCCCAAGGACACAACAACAGCGACAGACTGAGCGGGTCTCGAACCTGCGACCTTCCGATTGCGAGGCGAGCACTTAACTCCTGTGCCACCGTCGCCTCATAACTAGGGCTGGATAAAAAAAAACTAATCCTCATTGACTCCCATGTTAAAAATCTCTATTTCGCAGCAGACATAAACATGTTTACAGCCTGGTTCTAAAGGCCACTTTAGGTTTAATAATGCCTAGTTTACAGTCATGACAACTCTAAGGGTGGTGAGCTCCACCTCTTTTCCCATTTTTGGATTGTCTAGGGATGACAAGACATGTGCCACGGCCAAAATGGTGGTGGTGGGAACTGCCTTTTCTGCCTCAAAATTGAGAAATGGGTGGTCCTGTGTTCAGTCCAACAAAATATTAATGGTGATTTTTGAGTCAGTTTAGGAAGAACATCTTCTTGATCCATTTCCACTCATATTAACCAGTAATACCTAAAGACCATTCAGGTCAGTGGACTTACGCACCAGCTAGATAATTATTCTGTCATAAGTTAATGCTTCATAGGATTTAGCAATTTGGCCTTAAATAAAGGTGGCTTACTTCTTAGCATGGACGATTTTTATGGTCCTACAGCTCCTTCATACAAACTTTCACATTAAATAAGTTTTACAGCTTATCATCAGACTTTAGTCGTGCTGCTCTGAATTCAAACTTCTGAGGTTTTAATCATTTTTGATTTAATGTAGATAATAAAAAGTTCTTAAACTCCTCGTTTCTTCGTTGTATGCCGACTGGATGCAGATGAAAGGATGAACAGCATAATACATTCACCACGAGAGGGAAGCAGAAAAAGGCAAATTTTATCATGAGATTTTTATGAGGTCACAGAAAAAGGTTTCTTCTCACATTTAGATCCTGGTTTAATCAGCTGACTGGGCAAAAAATACTTAGACTTTTTGTTTATTGTTTTTTAAAGTGTGCCTCTAAACCTTAAAGTGTGCCTCTAAACCTAACGGAACCAAAAATTTGTCCTGGTTTTTAAGTCAGTTGTATATTTAAGCTTTTAAGCTAGTTTTGTTCAGCTTTGCTGTACAAAACATTATTTTTTGGTTGGTTGGGTGGTTGGTTGCAGAGGTGGAAAGTAACGAATTACATTTACTCACGTTACTGTAATTGAGTAGCTTTTTTGTATATTTATACTTTTTAAGTCGTTTTTAAAATCTGTACTTTTACTTTTACTTGAGTACGTTTTTATAAAAGAATTGTAATTTGCTACATTTTAATTCATATCCATTACTGAGTAAAAATAAATTGTAGGCTTAATAAGTTAAAAATTTCTGTAGCTGCATCGGAACAGAAAGAGTCACCTACATGAGCACCGCATCTAAACCGGGGGGTGGGGGGTACACTTTTGATAATGAGGACAATCAGTCATTTTTACCGCAGTTGTGCTCAAAAACATCAGTTCAGTGCCTGTGATACAATCGCTGTTTACCTCCTCTCTCCCTCCTCTCCTGTGGGTTGGAACCCGCACCTTCGCGCACCGGTGTGACGTCATTAGAATTCTGCTCGATTCGGTAAACAAACTCGGTTCCGTGTTTGAAATGTGTTTCCCTACCGCTCCGCACGGAAGCGGCAAAATAACGTTTAGCGCTCTGCTCATAAAACAGAAGACCTGCAGGCCTCTGTGAGTTAAAACATCCTGATACTGTTCAGGTGTAAACATTGTGCTCCATCCCTGTGTTTGAACTCAGAAGTTGCTTCTTGATGCCACAGATATGTGATGATTTAGCTTGTTTCTTTATTTTACTCCAGAATAAGAGATTAAATTATTACAAAAGCAGTTCAGTGTAGTTAAATTAGTCATTCAAAAGATTCTAACATGCTGCAGTGTGTGTGTGTGTGTGTGTGTGTGTGTGTGTGTGTGTGTGTGTGTGTGTGTGTGTGTGTGTGTGTGTGTGTGTGTGTTACACATATAGGACTGCATGAGACAAAGGGGTTTCATCAAATCCATGCATCTTATTTCTTGGCTGAAGTAACGGCTCAGGAAAATAACTTATATTTCATAAATAATGACATCTCTGCAGTGTTTATAATAATATTTTATCTTATATTGGACCTATCTTTGGTCTGGGAGGTGTAACTTATCATGATACAAGCCTTTTAAAACATGTTAAAGTGTTACAAGAGGAGATAAATGCATGAATTTAAAGTTCATGTTTGGAGACCAACCTTCACAGTTTGGAGGCTCACGCTGGTGAGGAGACACCATTAGTTCTAGTAACACCTGGCCTCCCAAGGCCTGTTCTGACAGAATGGACGTTATGGGACCCTTAAGGATTCCAGTTGGATGATTGGAGGATTATTTAGGAGGATTGGAATGAATAAACTGATTTCAGTAGTGAAGGGTTAAAGGTATTGGCTCGGCATTAAAATTGTAGAAATGCTAAATAACTACACTTTACCATCTATATAAACATGTACTGGGTTCAGGTTTTTATTTTGTTAAGGACTTTTGTCATAAATCATCACAGAAAATCCAAATCCTCTCCTCCAGACAGTGAAGAACTGTGTTTTGCATACGTCACTTCAGCACGTAAAACAAGCTAGCTGCTGATGCTAGTGTTGTGAATCACTGTTATTTGTTTACTTTCATGCTCCTAATTATTATGTAAAATTGCATTTACAGCTGCAGCAAAAGGTCTGAGCCATGTTTCTGTGTCCTACACTCATTTTTAAATAACAGGTCTGATCTAAAATAATAACCTACATCTATAAATCCATCTAGAACTGCACCACTACTTCTGGACTCTAGACGAGTCCCGTTAGCATGACTGCAGCAAAACTGCTAACCGTGTTAGCTCCGGTAAGGAAAGAACAAGTCCTATGGGAAAGCTACGGCACACACACACAGATATAATCTAAAAGATGATCTCTATATTTCAACATTAGAACCTCCATGACATCCTGGATTAGTGCAAACAACGAATTGAGCTAAGGAGTTACTCCAGCATCAGGAAGATTTATTCTGGCAAATTGTCAGTTAAATATTTTCCAGAGTTATATCAATAAATACACACAGCAGTAAAACTGTAGATTACTGAACAGTGTTGGGAGTAACGCGGTACAAAAGTAATTAACTACTGTAATGCATTGCTTTTTGCTGTAACGTGGTAATGTAAGGCATTACAGGGAAAGAAAATGGTAATATTTACTCGGTACAATTGTCTGTAACGCAGTAATTACAATGCATTTTTAAACCCAGAATCAAGATGCGGGTTTCCTAAAAATTCAAATTGCGGGAAGCCTGAAAAAAGATCTAGTATCTACATATATGATGTTATTTATGGACTCCGCTTTGCGGGCATTCTATGAGCAGAGAGGACGCAGCGGTAATGGCTCAAATACTCCAGCTGCGTCCTGCGCGCGGCCGCTGTTATATTCACAAAATCGCTCCACCAAAACAAAGTAATTCGTTTGCGATCGTTTATATCCGCCCATATTCTCCGGTACTTCATGTAATTTTTAGCTGAGTTCATAATCTGTGCGCCGGTGATTTCAACTCCTTGCTGCTGGAGTGCAGCGCGAAGCTTTTTTATTTATTTATTTATTTTTGTGTTCGGTAGATCCCTTTGGCTGATTAGTTAGAAAGTAGGAAATCTAGTTTACAGTTTTTCTAGAAGACGGAGAAAACATGCAGCATGCAGGAAGGTTAGAGAGAAAGGGCAGGATATTATTCACATAAAATCAAGAAAACAAAACAAAGTGCTTGAAAAGAAAAAAGTAGGTAGATTTATCCCCAATACACATTTTTACCAGTGAAAAGCAATAATATATAAGCATTTAATATTTATACATGTGATAGAATCAGATCACCCCAGAAGTCAGTCCCACATCCAGGGCCGTATCAAGGCATTTGGGGACCAAGGCAAATATAGGCTTGGAGCCCCCACCACCTCACTCCCTGATCAGTTAATATAAGATGGCGGCGTGCTGAGAGTACAGATTGTTGTCGCTTTTATTTAATAAACAATCATTTTAAAGCACTGTTATTATATCTGACTGTTTTTAACAGCAACCCTAGCTCAGACACCACATCACCTTCCACATATATGTCATGAGCTCACTGAGCGTCACATTACCAGATTCATATTGAAGTTGTTTTGGTGAAAGTAACTTAAAGTAATGCAAAAGTAGTGTAATGCCTTACATTTCAAAATCAGTAATATTGTAATGTAATTAATTACTTTAAAATGAGGGTAACAAGTAATAAATAATGTATTACAGTTTTGAAGTAACTTGCCCAACACTGTTACTGAACTATATTGGGACACATGATGGAGCTAAGACCAGCTGAAAACTCGTCAGCTTAGAGCTCGCAGTGGAGCACAGAAATGAAATATTTAAGAAAAGTAAACAAACTGTACCAATTTTGGTTCTGAAGATTAACAGAATCCTCCTCTATGTCCAAATCGGGTTGAAGGTCTTCTCAGTCAAACGGTCTAAAACATGTCTGCACTTCATATCCAGCTGGCGGGGTCGGAGTTTGGTTGAACGTCTCCGGTAATCCAATATCCGTTCTCGTCGCCGTATCACAGAGAAAAACCAAATCTGACCAACTAGCAGAGGCTTCTGAAGCTACATCTGACTGATAACACATTGTTCTCTGCTATAACGCTAACGCAGAAACACCGGAGTCAGGCGTTGTTTACTACAGCTGTTTCAGCAGAGCTCCATGTGAAACGTCACCAGCTGCCCAGGGCTTAGACCGGAAGTTAGTTTCTGTTTTTCCCGCGCCGGTCACAAACATCAGATTTTCTTACAATTCCAGCCGTGAAAATCCAAAAACCTTTTTCATCTAAGGTTTTAATACACATTTACACATGCTGTTCAAACGAATTTTGCCTCTGGCCAATATCTTTAAATGAGTGAGTGAACCCACTACCAAAGATGAACTCTGCTAACTTTAAAAATCAGCTGCTCTAAATAAGCATGAAGGTCAGAGAGGAGCTCTAGGATGGACATGGATAAAGGAACTGTTGTAGAGGTAAAGTAGGGCAGGGCCAACGTTAACAGCTGTCATACGGTCCATTTGAAATGTTTGACTTTCATTTAGCTTGTTATGTGACAGGTTAGAGCACAGTCTCATGTTAGAGTTTTGTCATGAGACCATTGAGATACCTCACACACTGATGGCATCTAAAAATTAACATTTTTTTTTCAAAATAAAGAATAATTTTAATCACAATTGAAACGTACAATCCTAGAAAAACCTCGTCCAATAAATGTGCACGTCCTGTTCTCACTGATTGGATAGAAATCCTTCCATCAAACTGTGTGTGTGTCCATGTGTGTGCGTGCACACACGAGCATGTTGTGAACTGGTGTTGTGGTTTTGCACTGATGTAACCATTTTTACGCTGACAAAAATGTAACTAAGTAACTTTTACTTAGAGTTTTATTTACGATACTTTTTACTTTTACTTGAGTAAAAATTTAGGCAAGTACTTTTACTTGTACTTGAGTAAAAAATTATCAAAGTACTGGTACTCGTACTTAAGTAGGAAATTTTAGTACTCTTTCCACCTCTGGTTGGTTGGTTGGTTGGTTGGTTTATTTGAACATAAGACAAAATATTTTTACAAAATCAATGAACATAATAGAAAAGATATACCAATAAAAATATAAATAAATACATAAATAAATAAAAGAAGTCTTTGTCCAAAGGGAGTAAGAAGTAAGTGCTTATTCAATCCCACCCCCTTGTTTCACATTACTAATTTACCTTTACTTTACAAATTACCATCTATACGTACATACATACAAACACCCATATTCATAAATATATGCAGCTACTAATGAGAGCATTTTGTGTAAACATTTTGTGGTATTAGTGATAGTAATAATAATAACAATAATAACATCAACAACAGCTAAATAATAATGACAATATCATAGTTTCCAGAATCTCATTTTCATATCCATTAATTATCATTTTTTAATACAGTGATTTAAATTTGTTTATATTTGGGCACTATTTGTCCTGTCTCCCCATTCTGTTCAGTCCTGTGTCAATGTTAACTGCTCCCACCTGCCTCTCGTCTCCCAGTCACCCAAGGTCCCAGCTTCTCCTGTATTTAAACCCTCTCGTTCCTGTTTGTCTTGTCGGTCTAGGTCCTGCATGATCCGTGTCATTAAAACCCTTAAGTTTCCTGTCTGCCTGCTTGCCTGCTTCTTCCCCTGCGTTTGGGTCCTCACCTCCGGCTCAACTCACCTGCGCACGTCATGACAGTTTGTGTATTTCCTGCAGCCCATTCCACAGCTTCACTCCACATACTGATACTCAAAAACTCCTTTTAGTGGTTCGTACCCTAGGCATTTTAAAATTTTTAGTACCTCGAAAATTATATCCCTCATCACTCTGGTTGAAGAGATTTTAATTATTAGGTGGCAATAAGTGCTTACTTGCTTTAAACATGATTTGAGCTGTTTGATAATGAACCAGGTCTGGAAGTTTAATGTATTTTGACTGTAAAAACAAAGAATTTTTATGATCCAGATACCCAACTTTATGAATGACATGTATTACCCTCTTTTGCAATACTGATAGTGGATGTAGTGCATTTTTATAATCGTTTCCCCCAGAATATGGAGTGATTTACAGTCCAACAGTTGTGTCATTTTATTTATAGTTTGTTTGTATGTGTCTAATGTGGGGCTTCCAGCAGAGTTTCTTATCTAGGATCACACTCAAAAATTTGATTTCATTAACATTCTCAATTTTTTCATCATCAATCTTTATATATACTTCTGTTTTGTTTTCACAATTGACAAAAGTCATTACCTTAGTTTTTTTTTCTATATTCAATGATAATTTATTATCCATCCGTTTTTTTAGTTTACTTAATTCTTTATTGATAATATTAATTATTTCATTGAGATCACTTCCAGAGGAAAACAAATTTGTATCATCAGCAAATAAGATCATCTTCAGAATTTTACAGACTTGAAAAATGTCATTTATATATGTATATTAAATAGAGCAGGTCCTAATACTGACCCCTGGGGGCAATCTCCATACTTTCAGAAGTGACATCATCCATTTTAATAAATTGTTGTCTCTTAGATAAATAATTGGTGATCCAGTCCAGTGCTATTCCACTAATGCCGTACTGTTGAAGCTTGTTTATGAGAATTGAGTGATTTATTGTATCAAAAGCTTTGCTAAAATCTATAAATACTCCAATAGCATAATTACCTTTATCTAATGTATTAATTATTTCATCAGTTGCTTCCATTATTGCAAGTGCTGTTGTCCTCTTTTCTCGGAATCCGTACCGACTATGCTTTAGTATTTCGTGTTTATTTTAAAAGTTTTCTAGTTAATCTAGTTAATCAAACGTGTCTTCCCTTTTTTCCAGCTGAATAATTTGGATCCTGAGCTGAAGAACCTGTTTGACATGGCCGGCATTTCTGAGGCTGAGCTGAAGGACATGGAGACATCTAAAGCCATCTATGACTTCATTGAGAAGAACGGGGGTGTGGAGGCCGTCAAAAACGAGGTACGGAGACAAGGTAAGGATTGATCATTCTGCTTCTGAAAGAGAGTTTGGAGAGGTTTTTTTTAACTGAAGTCAAACTATACTTTTGTTTTATTTAAGAAGGGATAAAATGACAGGATGTTAAATGAGATGCTGTGTATGAATTTGCTCGTGGGTTAAAGCCAGTCTAACTAGTGTGGTGGTTTTGACCCCAGATCTGCCCAGGTTGAGCGGTAGGTGTTTGTGTATGACCTGTTGTGAAGCCTTACAATGCATGTTTTAAGAACCCAGCCAAGTCTTTGCAGCTACTTTAATTTTTTAGGCGTTTGGTGTTTTTCACTTTGTTTAATGATGTGCTGACGTCACCGGACAGATCTGTTGATCAGATGGAATATTTGCATATGCTTTGCAGCGTTTCTTCTCCACCTGCAGCGTAACCTCCTCTGCTCCTTCAGGTCTCTGGATCAGGACTTTTTTAAACTCTTTGCATGTGAATTGAAGCTTTTTGTCCCTGACATTTAATCTTAAAGGCATCCAAAGGGTTTTAGGTGCAGCTGGAACTTGAAAGCATCTCAGTGCCGAAGGTGTTTTCACCAGGTTTACTTTCCTAACCTAAGTTACAGGTGAGAGTGCTGATCTCCTGTGATGTGAGGTTATAGATGCATGGCTGAGAGTGTGTGATGTCTGAAGAAAAAGACAGAATTGAAAGAGACAGCCGCATGAAGTGGAGGTAGTGAGGTATAATCAACAGAAGTTCACGCAAAAGCTAGCCTGAACAAGTGAGATTTCAGTTCATTTTTAAAGGAGACCACTGAGTCCACTGATCCCAGGCTCAGGGGGTTAGGAAGGACTTATTGTTAATGGAGTGTGTACCTAGTAAAGCTCTGCTAAGTGAGGCGGTTAAATGCGAAACAACTGAAACAGCTAGAGTTAGTGGACGTAACAGCAGGGTTTGATCCATGGTGTCTGTAGAGTCCACTCATGGAGGAGACAGGGAGAGAAACCACTGAAGAACGAACATGTGGACAGAGAAACCATGCCACACCGCGGCCCAGCGGGAAAGCGGAGGCAGAACTCACTTCCACAAAGAACCTGAAGCTAAGAGATCCCGCTGATGTTCACTAGCTAAACCACATTTTAAAGGAGATGTTCGGATTATTTCTTTCTTCTGATGGCACCATCTAGTGGCTGACAAGTGTATCACACCAAGACGTTTTCACTTTCATATTTAAAGCCATGAACGTGCTCCTAGCTAACAAAACAGAGCTAAAAACACATTGTTTTACAGTTAATATGCTCACGTAATGTTGCAATATATTTATAATTTAAAGAATTACTTGTCCACGAGAGGTTGCCAACTTTGCATGCTCTGTGATTGGCGTCTGCATTTAATGGTAGTCTGACGCTATTGGTTAGTGCTGACAGGCGCTCAGTTCATATTGCATGGAGCTCCATGGGACAGGGGGTGGGGACGTATTGCCCACACTACATCACATAATAAATAATAATTTCATGAAATTCTGAAAAACCATATATAATTCCTGATTGGGGAAAACTCTGAATAGCATATTTAAGAGAAGCCTAATTTCCACCAGGATTCCTGCTTGTTTCCCTCTTTTCCTCTTGAGTTTTCACCATTGGGAAAACATCGCTAAAGAAACTTAGGTCAGATTGAGCATCTGGAGGACTGTGGAGAGTGTTGAACTGTTGGATCTCGGATCTTTCATCAGTCTCTGTGTGACAAATGTCTAGAAGCTGCTGTGTCAAAAAATGTTTCTAAATTTTGTTCTTCTGTTTCCTTCCCTATTTCAGCTCCCCCTGCCCCATCCCAATCACACTGCTCTGCTCCACCACCTCCTCCATCCCAAGGTCCTGTGCAGGACACCCCGTCCCCTCCTCCTCCATCCCGACCGGGCATGTCTGCTCCACCACCTCCCCCAACCAATCGAGGAGGACCCCCGCCTCCCACTGCACCATCTCATGCTTCCTTCTCTGTTGCCTCGCCTCCACCTCCTCCTTCTCCTCCTCCAGCTTCAAGTCACGGTGGCCCTACCTCACCACCTGGTTCTCCACCACCCATGGAGGCTGACAGAGGGGACGAGTCAGTTCTGCTGAATCAGATCAGAGATGGGACTGGATGAATGAGAACCTTCACCAGCATAATGCCTGTATTGTTTTGTTTTGGGGGGAGTTAGTTATTTATTTTTATTTTTTTTTTTCTGTTTGTTTTTTCAACCTGTTCTGTCTTGGCATTTGAAGCAGGAAGAGTGGTTGATTTGGGTGACATAATGTGCCAGAGCATTTATAATCTAAAGCAAGAGGGATTTGAGATAGCCCTCCTATTGCGGTAAGCCTTTAGTATGTATGTGGCATGTTAGATCGCATTGGGTTATGTACCGAAGTGGACAGGCAGGGAGAAAAATTACATAAATCATAAACAAAAACAGACAACAAATACACAGACAGGACAAAACTGAGGTCTTCATAAAAGAAAATCTATAAGAATAAGTGAAATAGGATATTTGTTGTGGTAGTAGTGTGTGTGTGTGTGTGTGTGTGTGTGTGTGTGTGTGTGTGTGTGTGTGTGTGTGTGTGTGTGTGTGTGTGTGTGTGTGTGTGTGTGTGTGTGTGTGTGTGTGTGTGTAGACAGATAAAACAATTGGTGCCCTTTGTTTGATGAAAGAAAACCCCATAATGGCCACAGAAATGTGAAAATTTGATTCTGACCAATGTAATAATAAATAAAAGTTCTATAAAATGTAACCAGTGAAAGTCAGATGTTGCTTTTCAACCATGCTTCAACATAATTATTTAAAAAAAATAAGCTCATAGAACAGAAATTATGGTACCCCCAAAAAAGACTGAAAAATGTGTGATCACATGGACATGTTCATTCAAGGTGTGTCCACTAAATTAGCATTACAGGTATCTACAATCAGAAGGCCTAAAAATGGCCTGTATTTGTTTAGCATCTTAGGGTTTTACAACCCCCAAAAGGCACTTCACAACACATCCATCCATCCACACACACACATATACATTCACATGCTGGTGGTGATGAGCTACAATGTAGCTACAGCTGCCCTGGAGCGCACTGACTGAAGTGAGACAGCCGAGCACTGTTGCCACCGGTCCCTCCGACCGTACAGGGCTCCAGGTAGTCACTGTGTTGTTTGGTGACATGATGTGTACCACACTCAACACTGACCAGAGGAAGCGAAGGTAAGAGTTGTCTCAGGAGTTTAGAAAGAAAATTATAAACTAGTATGTTAAAGGTAAAGGCTCAAACCATCGCCAAGCAGCTTGATCAGGGGTGCCCAATCCTGGTCCTGGAGAGCCGGTATCCAGCAGGTTTTGTGGTTTCTCTGCTCCAACGCACTTGATTCAGTGGTTGAATAACCTGTGCAGCAGTTCATCAGGCTCTACAGGAGCCTGTTATAGACCTGCTGATTGAATTCAGGTGTGTTGAAAAAGGGTTAAAACTAAAACCTGCTGGATACTGGCCCTCCAGGACCAGCATTGGGCACCCCTTCCTGTGACTACTAGTAATATGAAGGAATCAAATCTTTTTTAACAAGTCTGAACAATGAGAGCTGAGTCCTTGTAGAGAACTGTTCATCTCGTCTTCCAGTAATGCTCACCCTACATCCATGCTGTCATGGACCTCGGCTGAAGCTAACCGCCCCACCCCACCCCCCGCGTTGTCACAGACATTGGAGGGATGCGACGCGTCCTCCAACAGCTCTGATTCATTGAAAAGAGTCTTTTGAATAGATGCTCTAGCAATGCTGTATTGGAACCTCCACAGGATGATGGCTGGCCAATCACTACTACTACTACTAAACTTTATATAGCGCCTTCACATGGCCCAAGAACCAAACAAAGCGCTGCACTGCAGAAATAAGCATTAAAAGTAAAAACGTATAAAACCATTTAAAAACCAACAAAAACATGTAGATAAAATCTAGGTGGGGCAGCAAAAAAGTGCTAAGCCATCCGTTAACGAGACCCTTCTTGGTTAAAAGCTAAAGAATAAAAGTGTGTTTTCAGCTGGCTCTTAAACTTGGCGTGCGTGGTGGCCTGTTTAACACATGTAGGTAGCTCATTCCAGAGCCTCGGCCCCAGCACCGAGAAAGCACGACCCCCTCGAGATTGCAGTCTGTGTTTAGGAACAACCAACAGTCCTTGCTGTGCTGACCGAAGGTTCCTTGAGGGAACACAAGGATGGATCAGATCCAATAGATATCGTGGAGCCAACTCATGTAAACATTTAAAAACAAACACCAGAACTTTAAGCGAAATTCTAAAAGTTCATTTAGAAAAAAAATTAGGTATTCTTATCTTTCTCCCTGCTTCTTCCACGATGTATGATGTACTGCCCCGTTGACTGACATCCATAGCAGTGAGTACGCTGCATTGTTTGTTTTACAATGCAGAGACCGTTTGAAAGACAATCATAGATCCCGCCCCACAACAGAGCCGTCAATGGGTCGTGGCCAGGCTTTTCACACACAGGGATGGCTTGCTAGGCTAATAAGTCCTATCAGTAATGAATACAAATGCACAGGTTATTAAGAAATTTCAGATCCGTGGGACTGTGGCCAGTCGCAGGGGAAAAATTAAAGACAAATCAAACAGACGAATTAACCGAATACTAATGTGGCAAGGTGGAGAAACGAGGGCCCGGGCGGGATTCAATCCCCAGACTCCCGGGTGACAGTCACGCACGCTATCCAGTCAGCCAAAGGCTCCACACACCCCAGCAGGAATTTGGCAGGCCATTATAGCATGTAATTCACCAACGCTTCTTGATTTGAACACAATTTAGACTGGAATATGTTGCTAACCTGTACATAATAAAATAGATATGCCACCGTTACATTATTACCATTAGAAATGAAACGTTATTAGCATTTCCACTAGCTTACTCCTAAGGTAGCGCGACTCATGTTGCGAATGACCGCAGTCACCAATTCTTGTCATCTGTCTTGCCCATGTACAGGTGCTGGCCAGTAAATTAGAATATCATCAAAAGGTTGAAAATATTTCAGTAATTCCATTCAAAACGTGAAACTTGTACATTATATTCATGCAATGCACACAGACCAATGTATTTCCGATGTTTATTACGTTTAATTTTGATATTTATAGGTGACAACCAATGAAAACATCAAATCTGGTATCTCAGAAAATTAGAATATTCTAAAGGCCAATGAAAAAATGTTTGTTTCTCTAATGTTGGCCAACTGAAAAGAATGAACATGAAAAGAATGTGCATGTATAGCACTCAATACTTAGTCGGGGCTCCTTTTGCCTCAATAACTGCAGTAATGCGGCGTGGCATGGACTCGATCAGTCTGTGGCACTGCTCAGGTGTTATGAGAGCCCAGGTTGCTCTGATAGTCGTCTTCAGCTCCTCTGCATTGTTGGGTCTAGCGTATTGCATCCTCCGCTTCACAATACCCCATAGATTTTCTATGGGGTTAAGGTCAGGCGAGTTTGCTGGCCAATCAAGGACAGGGATACCATGGTCCTTGAACCAGGTGCTGGTGGTTTTGGCACTGTGTGCAGGTGCCAAGTCCTGTTGAAAGGTGAAGTCTGCATCCCCATAAAGTTGGTCAGCAGCAGGAAGCATGAAGTGCTCTAAAACTTCCTGGTAGACGGCTGCATTGACCCTGGACCTCAGGAAACAGAGTGGGCCAACACCGGCAGATGACATGGCACCCCACACCATCACTGACGGTGGAAACTTTACACTGGACCTCATGCAACGTGGATTCTGTGCTTCTCCGCTCTTCCTCCAGACTCTGGGTCCTTGATTTCCAAAGGAAATGCAGAACTTGCTTTCATCAGAAAACATAACTTTGGACCACTCAGCATCAGTCCAGTCCTTTTTGTCCTTGGCCCAGGCGAGACGCTTCTTGCGCTATTTCTTGTTCAAGAGTGGCTTGACACACGGAATGCGACACCTGAATCCCATGTCTTTCATGAGTCTCCTCGTGGTGGTTCTTGAAGCGCTGACTCCAGCTGCAGTCCACTCTTTGTGGATCTCCCCCACATTTTTGAATGGGTTTGTCGTCACAATTCTCTGCAGGGTGCGGTTATCCCTAGAGCTTGTACACTTTTTTCTACCACATTTTTTCCGTCCCTTCGCCTGTCTGTTAATGTGCTTGGACACAGAGCTCTGCGAACAGCCAGCTTCTTTAGCAATCACCTTTTGTGTCTTGCCCTCCTTGTGCAAGGTGTCAATGATTGTCTTTTGGACAGCTGTTAAGTCAGAAGTCTTCCCCATGATTGTGGTGCCTTCAAAACAAGACTGAGGGACCTTTTAAAGGCCTTTGCAGGTGTTTTGAGTAAATCAGCTGATTAGAGTGGCAGCAGGTGTCTTCTATATTCAGCCTTTTCAGAATATTCTAATTTTTTGAGATACCAAATTTGGAGTTTTCATTAGTTGTCACTTATGAATATCAAATTTAAATGTAATGAACATTGGAAATACATTGGTCTGTGTGCATTGCATGAATATAATGTACAAGTTTCACGTTTTGAATGGAATTACTGAAATATTTTCAACCTTTTGATGATATTCTAATTTACTGGCCAGCACCTGTATGTCTGATCTCTGAATTGTGTGTACTGAAACTCAATTTCGTTTCTCTGTATGTCTTGCACATGTGGTAGAAATGACAATAAATGACTTTGAACATGTTACTGAAATAATTCAATTCTACTGATCATATGAGACTATATTTAGATAGGTTAATTTGACTAGGCTTGAGCTTTATTAATTCAAACCTAAACTGTAATTGAAATATATGTCAAATGTTGTTCCATAATATCTATATTATTGATTATAAATATCAGATGGGAAAGGGAACTAGACAACACCAATTTAATACATATCACTGAGCCTTTTATAATTTTGTGGTTTTATTTTCATATTTTTAGCAGCAGAACACAATCTCCTTTCACTTGAAACGTCGTCAAATAGAATATTCGATTTATCGATGGAGGATTTGATAGAATATTTTAATATGAAAGTATTCAATAGCTGCAGCCCCATTAATATTTTTTCTTGTTCTCTTTTACCTCACCGTCTTCCTCTCCATCACTGTTTCTGCTTTCTCTACATATTCCTCCACTCGCTTTCATTTATAATATCTACGGGGAACCGAGCCAACTCGATTCTACTCCCCGGCTAAGCGAGCACCAGTCCCCCAACTACGCCCCCAAACCAAAGGGATGGAGGATAGAGAGGACACCCTATGGCTGCGAAATATGGGGGGCCGAAGCAGCAGAGGCCCCTCCCCATTCTGGGAGCAACCCCGAGGCAGCAGGCAGCCCAAGATGCCCAAGATCCCAAGCCAGCCATCCATCAGGCCGCAGCACGGGCCAGGGCCTCCAGACCATACCCCAACCCATGAACACCTGTCCATCCCCACAAAAGCCCCAAAGCCCCACAGGTAGCTCCAGATCCCCAGACCCCGCCAGACCAACAGAAGGTAGAGGACAGAAGCAGCGGGGGTGAAGCCTTCACCATCACCACTTACCCAGAGGTGGACCAATGTTTGCGTGTGTGTGTGTGTGTGTGTGTGTGTGTGTGTGTGTGTGTGTGTGTGTGTGTGTGTGTGTGTGTGTGTGTGTGTGTGTGTGTGTGTGTGTGTGTGTGTGCGTGCGTGCGTGCGTGCGTGCGTGTGTGTGTCTGTGTGTGTGTGTGTGTGTGTGTGTGTGTGTGTGTGTGTGTGTGTGTGTGTCACAGCAGCACAGCATTCTGCGCTATTGGATGGGAAAGAGTAACTCAAGATGAGAGATTATACTAAATATTGATGTAAATTATCTGGAGTAAGGCTGCCATCTAGTGGTTCAGCTGTAAAATGATTCTACAAAAGAAAGCCTAGATAAATGTGTGCAGCTGTAATATTTCAGGGCATCTTTGTTGAAATGTCAACTTAAGATACATTGACAGCAGCCGTAAATACTTTTTGATAAAATGTTTTTCATTATAGGATGAGAATTTGCTCATTTAAAAAATCCTTTTCTAAAATGTGTGTAAAGTGCAACGACCAGTTTAAAAGTTGAGTTGTTTTTCAGCTCTCGCCTTGTTCAGAACTGAAACAGATCGGCATAATTCTCAGCTAGGGTCATTTTATAGTATTAAACTGTATGAGTAAGAATATAGTGAGAATTTTACAGTGAGAAAATCCCAAAAGAGTCTAATGTTTCAGTCATTTTAAAAGGAACGTGAAACATATTTCATATCCAGCTGACTGTGGGGATTGTCAGTTTTTCTCCATTCGAAACAAAGGAAGGAGGGACGTAAGTACTGTTTACCATCAATGAGTGTGAGGTTGCTGTGTCTCCTTAATTTGACGACAGCCGGCAAAAAGCTCCAGATTTGTTTAAAGTGGTTGCAGAAACCAAATTTTACCACAGGATGTCATTTTGACTTCTTTTCTACATAATGCACCTTTAAATATCACAATGCAACATATGCTGTAGTATATTTGTAGAAGACCTCTCCCCTAGATGAGGTGTTTCATGCATGTTCTGCCTTTAGGAGGGGATTAAATCTCCTTTCTGGCCAGACCAGTTCACACATTGAGAGGAGGCGTTTTGGACCCCTCTGTTGGAGCTGCAACCCCCACAACCAGATCCTTTAGGAAAGCAATGAACTCTGTAATTTAATTTTTCTGAAAAATATTGAAGCAATGATTTGCTACATGGCCAAGTTTTATAACCATCAAAAAATTCGAAATAGTTCCACTAATGTTGGCGCTTCCTTTCCCTAAACAAATATGTGCTTTTCTTCACTGCAAATGTTGTCAAACTAAAACAGAAAACGGGTTTTCGCTTTTGGCCCATGAACAATGTCGGTTCTAGACAACCCTGTCATGAAATTGCCAAATATCCCCATTGTTGAACATTCCTGAGAAGATATGAGAGAGGCGTCTTATTCAAACATTCATGAGGAGACAGATGCCTGTAGGGAGTATCCTACTCCAAAGTCCAAACTATAGAATATTCATGTTGCCCTCTTCCCTCAGCCTTACAGTCTTGGATCTGTTTTACTGTAAAATGTGGGTCAAACAAATGCTTCAAAGGGGTTTCCTCCTGCGGCGCTCTGGTACAAAAAAACTTGAACATAACAGAAAAACAAGAACGGATCTGCTCACAACTAACATATTCTTTATTTTTAAAAAGTAGATGGTGTGTTTTATACAACGTTGTGTGAGACAAGTGCAGTATTCTGTAGCAGACGTGTCTCTAAAGTCAATTTATGAAGATTTTATTGCTTTTCTCACATTCTTATTTAACATTTGGAAAATGTGACTTTTTTCTGATTCTGTGCAAAAGGTGTCTGTAACACAAGTATTGAAAAAAATAAATGTCATGAGGAAGAAGGAAGATGAGCCATGTAAGTTCTCCTTTGGTCCAAGTAAAGTGGAATTATGCATTTGTGTTTTTAAAAAGCCAATTCTTCCTTATAGGTCACCATCTCACGTCAGCAATTTCATATTCAGGATGGTTGAATACCAGGACACAGTAAAAAAAAATAAAATAACTACATTTTTAACAAATCATTGTCTGTTAAGTCTGATTTTTCAGTCTCACTTCTCTCATCACAGCATTAGATTATAATCAAAAAGAACAAAAGTGTGATTCAGGCAGAGTCATGCTGATACTCACCTAACTGAGGCTGTAGGTGGAGTGCTGCTGCGTTTCCTCAGGTCTTTCTCCTCCCATCAGTCAGGTTTTTCAAGTCTGACAAGAGCAAAAAAGGTAGAATTCACCGAGGTGGAAGAACTTGGGGTTAAATGCTAGAGGCACAGCAAAGGATCAGATGTTTCCGAGAAGGAACAGGTGCTACTGGCCAGTCATATTCTATCAAAAATACGTTTTTGGTTAACCAAAATATGTTTGGTTAATGTGTGGTTCTGTTTGTGACATTTGAGCAACAAATCGTAACACACACAAACACACACACACACCCATCCTGACCCAGAAAGAAAAGAAAAAGGACCAAATTACGCAAGTTTTAGACACACGTGCTTGCACATGCCAGTATACTCATTTCAATTGTGTTCATGTGCACATGCAAACAAAAAGGTATGCACATACACAACTGTGCATGTGCACTCACACAGACACACTTCTACCCATCTTTGTTAACACAAGACACTAAACCTTAAACAAAAAAAAGAACATTATTGATTGGCGACATGACTATATTTGTAGAAAAATCTGAAGGAGTGAGTGAGATCCTTTTAAAGGTGCGGGTGGATGTTTTCTTTAATCAAGTTCAGTGTTCAGAATGGTTAAACTTGGGCCAAAGACATGCTTGCATAAAAAGAAAATGCTGATCAGAATTGTATTCACCAGCGACAAGAAAATATTACAATATAATGTAACTTTACAAGGTGTGGAATATAAATAATTGACACTTTGTGATTGTAGTTGATCGCACTGATTTCACAAATAGTTCTCTGTTAAGGATCCTGACTGAGCTTGTCGCTGAGTATTACAAACACCCTGAAAGGCATAATTAAAATGTGCACAAGTCAGGCACAGTTTTTGTTTTATTGCACCGCATAATAAAGGTTCAAATGTTTACAGATCTGTTTCAGAAAGTAATATCGCCTAATAGGAAACAATACCATTGGCTTTTTTTCAAATAAATATATATTGACGAAAATGCACAAACTGAAGCATGTGTCTTATTAGGACTTTATTAGCCCAAGGCTAAAGGGAGCAGTCTTAGTTGTCCTTTGCTTTGTTTACAGACTATTTATTGGCTGTGCAGTGGACGGAGGTTGCATTTCCCATGATGCATTCTGTTCATCATTTCCCAGGGAATGTTTATCAAATCAGAGAGCATGATAAAAATAGACATTTTTCTAACTGAAATGAACCCACCTTTATGAAGGTTAAATTTCATCTGCGGGTGATGCTGTTCTTTTTAAATGAACATTAATTACTATTAATATGTCATTATTTTAGTATGCGTTTAGCTTTTAATTTCTTTATCGTGATATTTTACCTTACTCCTTACCCCCCTCCTTGAGTGAACCCGCACACATTCCTGTCATAAAAGCCACGGGCAGATTGGATCAAACCATCTTCAAGGAGAGCTTTCCTAGACTTTTGGAATTAATTTACTAAATTATATCCACTGAATTTTTGCGATAACACAGCAAAACGTTTATATTATGTCAATAACATATCGTAGTTTGTAGAGTCGTTTCTGTCGTTATTTAATTGGATGTAGGAGATTTTAGAAACGTCCCATCCCCCTCTCATTCCCAGAAAGTGAACTCGTCCGAGTCCCGCCATGTTGGATGGAACTGGCTGTGGGCTCTATAACGGCAGCACTCCAAGTAAAGTTTTGACCGTGCTCCGTCTTCGGTCTCACTTGCCCCAGTTTTGACCTGATTCCGAGGAGCTACAGGAAGTCAGAACTGCATTCCCGAACAGCAAACATCTTTCCCGGATCCTCGGCTCAGTGGAGCCGCTGAATAAAGCGGTGTGAGAGGTCTGCGGCAGGCCACACATGACCGAGGGATTGTTTATGTATTGTTTTGGATTTTGTAGAACGAGTTAGACGCTTCAGACGTGGCTAATTGATCACTAATAATGAGTGGAAATCTGTCGCAGCGGCGGCCGGCAAATGTTGGTTCAACGCTTCTGTCACAACTGGAGAACGAGACCCTGTTTAATTGCCTTGGGAAAAAATGCTTGGTGAGTTTGTTGTTTTCTTATACGATATCTCGCGAAAGAAAATAAAACTGTCACCAGTTTAACAGCACTTAGCTGACGGATAGAGCTAACTCCGGGTGTTGGAGCTGTGAAATCCATCAGCAGCAGTTGTGAGTTATTCTTTACGGGCTTTACATAATGTGGCTGAAGCTGGGTTGTTTTCGGGAAGTGTGTTCCCTCAGAAGAATGTGCCGACTAGCTAGAGCTTGAAGAGGTCCCAGGCATTTGCCAGCGATGGGGAGTAGCCTCCTGTTCCACTTCGGTCTAGATCACTGGTGCAATGTCACGACTCAAGTTTGGCCAAATATTCTGATATTACGCAAGATTTCCATCTGATCCGTTTCCATGATTTTCTTGGACGCTTGTCTCCACTTACCATCCCCAGTTGTTGTGTTATGGCATGCTTTCTACTTCCCATGGCCGTTCTAACGCACTGTTGTGTTTAATTAAATGCTTCCTTTTCCTCCTTTCATGTCACATGCTGGCAGTGGGATTTTTGCATATATTGGATTGTGCATCACCACTGATTTTCTGATGATTCCATTCTAACAAAGTGCTGATTTTTCTTGAACTTCTTGGTTCTTTTCAGCGAGATTTGAGCTGCGTTTGCTGTTTTGTTTAGAAGTCATCCAACATGGAGAATTAAGAGGGTATAAGACGTGCTGGATCACAGACCCTAACATGACAGCAGTTGTTTGTCATTGTTTTAAAAATACCGTGGCTTCAGATCAGTAGCTTTTGCTTGCTGCTATCCACTGAGCCACATTTTGTTTATGTTTGAGTCATTTACATTGTTATCGGTGTAATAATTTAAATATGACATTTGGTTTAATATGCTTGAGTTTTTGTGTGTTTTGAAAGTGCTTTAGTACAGTTTCCTCTGCAGCGTTTTTAATCTTTAACCAGCTGACAGAATGTTTTGAACCTTTTGCCCCACTTAAAGTTTGCTGTGACCCATAAATGCTCTAAATTATTGTCAGTAACGTACTTGGATCTTTTTTTTTCCTAAAAGGTGTGTGTTGAAACCCCAGCTTAGACTTAAAAATAACAAGGTTAGCGTTTTAGTCTCAAGATCATGGCTCCTGAGGTGTTTCTGCGTCTTGATAAAATCCTTCTGATATCAGTGGAAAAGAATGACACAACCTCACCTTTGTTACCGACTTCCTTGATAGATAAGGTTTGCTTTAAAGGCGCAGTTTCAGGTTGATGGTCAGGGTTGATGAGCCTTAGAGGCGTATTAACTTAAATGTGAGACAGAGGAAAAAAATGCATTGTGTGTTTTACCACATCCTGATCTTACGTCGCTTACGTTTCCTATAACTGCTCTGTGTAGGTGTTTAACAGACAGTTGTCTCTTGCTCCCATGACCTGCAGAGATCCAAACGTGCTCTTCTACTCGTTTGCGTTGAAAGCAGGAACATGTTTCCTGTTAGAAGACGCACTCCAGGATGTCTGCATGAGGTCACGTGTTGGGCATGTTCCACCCAGCTCCCTTTACGTGAGCACACAGGTTTCTAAGGTGTGTCCAGCAACTGTGTAACCTGTTTTAAAATCCTCTGACGGCGTCCCTCTGGCATCCTGGCTGTGCGATTGCAGCATGTGACATTCCTCACAGTCCCACTCTTTGTTTTTCTTTGCATGTGTGTGCGTCTTCTTGTGCAGCACAAGACAAAATGTGTGTTTGTGTGAGAGGTTGACTGATGAAGAGGTGGGAGTCTGGAAATGACTGACATTGTGCGCCTCCAACAAATCTAATTAGAATGCCTGTCAGGAAGCGGCGTGGTGGCTCACTGGGTGAGTTCATCTTATGTAACTCCCTTAATGGGCAGAAAATATAAGAATCCCAGAGTCATCTTCAATTTGTAAGTTGTTCTTTCCAAGTGCGCAGCTCTTTGGATGCCAGGTTTCCTGTAACCGTAAAATCTCAGGTCGCTGCTAGTTTATGGACAAGCAGCTTGTCTGCTTCCTCTAGAGAATGATTTTGGCAAATGCTGGTTTGCTTTGAGTTTCTCGTGAATCACTTCACTAATGAAGTCATCCGGGATTGCCGTTTTTGGATTATTTGGCTATCCTTAAGGATTTTTTAAAATGGAGTTAAATTAACCGCCATAGCAGCACTTTTGTATCAGATAGCATTGAGAAGACTTTATTCGTGGATTAGGAGTTATAAGTATTTCTTTCTGTATTGTTTTGCATGAAAGTTTATTCTCATCGACAGGCCAGACACCCTTACACAATAGACGTACTGATTGGTTTTCCTCATTGGTATTCCTTGTGCTGATTCCACCATCAGAATTCCAGTCTTACTTGGCAAAAGGTAGATGGTGTGTGTGTGTGCATGTGTGTGTGTGTCTGTGTGTGTGCGCGTGCTGACTGCCTGATCAGCAGTTCTGTCCTACAGGAAGTCCCGTGGTCGGCCTCCTCTGGTGATTTTTGCTGCAGAAGGAGGAAAGCATTCCTCTTTTTCCCTCTCCTTAGGCCTTTTTTCCTCTTTTCTCCATCTTATGCTTTTACATTTTGTTTTCCTTCTTCAGTTTCTCACTACAAAGTTTCTTCAAACATTTAGTTTCTGATTTGGCCAACCGTATCGTCCTCTTTTGGTTATTAGCGCTTTTTATTTTTTTCTTTAATTTACTATTAAGATCGCCGTCATGCTGGCGCTCTTTGATAACCACTAAGAAAACCCTGCCTAGGTGAGAGTATAATCTCAGGAGATGAGGCATACTCGCTCACCCTAGTCCCAGCCACTGAGATTGGATCAGTTCATCTCTAATGAAATACACTCTGCCTTCCTGATCTCTATTGTCCCCCATGCAGTTTTAATTATAGTTTTTATAATCTGACCTAGCTAAAATAGCAGCAGGTCAGAGCTGTGCAATTTGGATAAAATGGTCATTTTCTTTCAAATTAGGATTACCTCCAAAATCATGAGTAGAAACTTCCACTTGGGACTGGTTGTTATTGTTAGAATGGATTAGCAATGATGAGATTGTGGATTAGATTGGGAAAATATTAGATTTTATGAAATTGCTCTTTGGCAAAAATGCCTGCATGAAACAAAGAAATCCTCTTAAATTTTGTCTTTCAGATTAGATGATCATCTGATCAATTCTTGGTATTTTTCTACCCTCTGTTGGTCATCTGCAGAGATAAATTTGGATTTCCTAATTTCCTTGCTCGCCACAAATTATGAAGCTCATTTAGCTTTGTGAGAAAAAAAAATAAGTCTGTAGCTTACAGAGAGCAAGGTTGTGGTGCTTAAAGGTAAAAGGACAAATTCCTCAGATTTGAAGCTAATTACTGTAAAAGTATTCTGCTTTTCTGAGCTTGTGCTGCTTCACAGAATCTGCTCATCACAGTAATGAAAAAGGAGCATGAAGGTGAGAGTATGGCCCAATTTCAATACTCGCACTGCGCCCTGCGGTCTTCAGCAAAGTGCACTTGGAGAAAGTACGCAGTAGGGTTCGAGTGCGTAGTACACAAGTGTGCAAATAATTGCAGAATTGAGACAGGGAGCATTGCGTCATCGATCACAACGCATGCCGTGATGCTGGTCGCTGTGAAACTTTTTTTCAAAAACCTTTATTAACAACTTTCAAACAAACAACAAAGAAATTATTTGAAATAAATTTAACTTCATTGCTGCTTTGTCTAAAACATTCAGAGCCTCAACTAATTGTCCTAAAATGAACTAATTTCATTAGAAAATACATATTTTCAGAAAAGGAACTTGAGTCATTTCTCCCGCAGCAATGACTTGTGGGTAATACCCTTGCCCGAGGGTATCAATCAGTCATTCGCCCATTCACACGCTGGCGGGGATGAGCAATGAGCCACAGCTGCCCTGGGGCTCACTGACAGACGAGGCCTGCTGAACACTGGCGCCACCGGTCCCTCTGACCACCACCAGTAGGTGAGGCAGGTTTAGTGTCTTGTCTGGTCGGAGCCGACCGAACCTGCAACCTTCTGATGACTAGACAACCTGCTCTACCTCCTAAGTTACTGCTGTCCTGACTGCTCCGGTCAGAAAAATAAGTTTTTCTGCTAAGCTATTGATTAATTAATTCCGGAGTTATAACAATATGTACAAGCAGTGGTTAAACTAACGGCATGTTTTATTTCTCTGTGGATGCGTCGAAGACCTATAGTCAGCTGAGAGCTGGTGGTGGGAGTGCTACAAGCACAGAAATAAAAGAAATATTGAATAAAGTAACAAACTATCGTTTATGGTTATGGAGACGTTCGGCAACACATATGGCATGTTTTGTTTATTTGATTATGACGTGTACTCTGTAGCACCAACGTGTTACTCACCTGACTCCCCTTCTAACTTCATCTCTGATTGCAGCTATATTGTGTTTTATAAAAGTGACTTTAGCTAATGCTATCAGGGCTTTGTACAGAAAACATGCATTATAATAACCTGATATCCTTGTTTTTGTTTCATGTTGTGTTTTAAATGAGGCGCTGGCTTTTCTAAGATTTGTTGAAGCAGCGATTCCTGGAACTCGTTGAATCAGACCAAACACACCACCCCGTCTCCGTGCTCCTGCTTTCATGTGTGTCATTAGCAGCTATGAAACTGGACCCCCTGTGAGGCTGAACCCCTGCAGGAACATGTAAAACCAGTGGGAGGTTAATCTGGCTCTATGATCTTGTCTCAGTGCATGCTACAGGTGTGGTTTCCATATTGTGCCTGCAGGACGGTGCAGCCAACAAGTATTCTGTGTTTTATGTCTTTTCTCCTGCAGCTAGAGCAAGAACACAAAAACATAAATGTGGCTCCAGTGTAGCATTCAGGTTCTATTTAGTAGCTTATTAGGTAGCAGGTTGGATGAGTGAGTGAGTGAGTGAGTGAGTTATGGGAGGAGTTGGGTGCATGTGTGAGGAAGACTTATCATTTACTCAAATCCTCTGGGACTTTAGACATCAGGTCCAGGAGGAAAGCCTCTACGCCGTTCTTACACACATACTTTGTTTAAAGACCCCAGAGCACTGATGGCAAAACCTGTTAAACAAATTTTATGTAAAGTGAAAAATTAAATAAAATTAATGTTATTGTAGGAAGCATAGTGGTGCTTAGATTCAGGGAAGAAGGGGTACCTCTTGTCCTAGTTGGTTTAAATGCTGGTGACTTATGATGCTTTAAGTATGACTATTTTTTAACGTATTTGCAGTATTGATCAGAATCAGAAGGGTTTTATTGCCATATGTGCAAGAATCACCACATTAGTGAATTGCTGCGTGTAAGCAAAATTAGAATTAAGAAATAAACACAATGAAATGATAATATAGGGAAGATGAAATATGCAACACCAAAGCGGCATCTAGTGTGAAGGTTGTAGTTGCATCAATAGAACAAGCTTTCCAGCTGTCGGGATACCAGGGTCATTTCAGGTGTGACATTTTTATTTGGGTCCATCTGTTGTCGGCTTCACCTAAACTCACTCTGGTTTTACATCTTCTATGGTCGCTCCTCTTCTGAGAAGGATAATGACATTTTTTGGGCTCAGAAGCAGCTGCTTAACTTTTGAGTCTGCCATTTTCCACAGCGCCAGCCTCGCTGTGCCGAGCGGACTGTTTGGTAAACCACAATGGTGCCCTCTACTGGCTGGTAGATGTAAACATAAACCCAGCATCATACCCATCAAAATAAATATTTGATTATTTTTTTATTCAAATCTAGTTTGTACCTTCATTCTGTACACCTCTAAATGTGCTGCAAAGGTGTTATTTGAAAAAAAAATCACTTTTTTATTCAATTATTTCATTTCAAATCAATCAAATCAAAGATACTTTATTAATCCCAGAGAGAAATTAGAGTTTCAGTACACACACTTCAGAGATTAGACATACATGGGCCAGACACATGACAAGAATTGGTGACTGTGGTCATTCGCAACCCTGAGTCGCGCTACCTTAATAGAGATAAGAGGGGTTACATGAGGATTGGTTCAGGTGGAGGAAAAACATTTTTAAACCTTTTTAAGGCTTTTTCATAATTGAAAGCATGATAAATAATGGTGTCTAGGGCTGCAACTAACGATTATTTTCATAATCGATTAATCTGTTTATTTTTTTAGATTAATCGGTTTGTTATTGTTTAGCTATTTAACCTATACAAGTGATGAATACATTTCAGTTAAGAAAAAGAAAAACATAAGAGAATTGTGCAGTTGACTGCAATCTATTTTATTGCACATGAACACAGTCAGCGGTGTAAAATGAGCTAACCAGTGCAAAATATCAGTCCAGAATAATTTTTTGGCATCAAAATATAAGAGGTAAATTCCATAAAAAATTATGTAGAATCTAGAATAGAGTTTGTAAGTGGTATGCATTGCTGGGGGTTGAGTGTCTTGTTCCCCATGTAGTTGTCCATCGTTGGTTGTTTTTTTCTGCATAAGAAACACAAATAAACTGAAATAAGTACACATTTAAAATAAAGCAGCACACACACTACAACACTAAATCAATATTACATTATTTGAAGTAATTAACAATATACAGTGATCATTTATTTTGACAAAAATGTGTTGTGAGGCGTTTTACAGCGTTAGACAGTAAAACAGCCCTTTAATAGTAAAAAAATGACTTTCTGAATTTCTCCTGTATTTAAAAATTGGAAGCGTACAACTATGCCGCGTTATATTCACCTGGACACAGCTCGTCTGTATATTTTTCTCTGCGGAGTTGTCCTTTTTTGAATGAGGAACATAGTTGTGGGTTTGTGCCGTTTTTCTCTTAACGAGAACATTCTTATAAACAGACGTGCTAAATTTGGCAAGCGCATGATTCACAACACGGAGGAGATTCACGATTGCATCTAGTCAATCAGAAGTAGAACACCGTAGACTGACGCGGCAAAAAAACACGTTTAACATTCACTATAACAAACTCAGCTCCCAAATTTGATCTGCGTTAGCTTGTTTATTTTCTGTTACTTACCGGACTTTCCTCTGCTGCATCAGCCCCCACATGTTTTCATCTCAAATGTTCACTTAGGGACGTCGTGCTTCCGTCATGCCATGGTTTTTGCATATTTTGCAGGTCACCCGTCTTTTCAAGGCATCTAGAGTGAAGTGCTCCCATAATCATGAGGTTTTTGTCCGGGGTTTTTCTTGTTTTGTCGCTTCTATTTTTCTTCCGTATTTCTTCTTGTTCCGCCATCTCTCACAGCAAGATGAGCGTCAGTAATGTGATACGTCATTAAAACCGAGGGCACTTATTGGCTCGTTTCTTCTTCTTCGGCTCCACTGGTAGATCAGTGGCTCATTACTGCCACACACTGGTGGCAAATTTAACATTGTAACCGATGTCAGATTGTGGTAAAAATAGACTTTATGCAGTAAAATATGATTATTAAACAACTAATCGATGACTCAAAAAGTTAACTATTTTAATAATCGATCATAATCGATTAAATCGATTAGTTGTTTCAGCTCTAATGGTGTCATATACTCTTTATTTATTTAATTTTTTATTTTAATAAATTTAGTCTAAATATCTTGCTGCATTATGATTTATTAGTGTTTTCTATATTCCAGATGGATTATTTGTATTCTTGTAGATTATTAAGGTTGATCCTCTTTGTTCAATTGGGCCTTATATTAAAACTCAGGCCAGCTCAGTTTAAGTTGTCTGTTGACAAATGTGATTTTGAAGTTTTTCCACAAACTGTCTTTTGAAATTCAGATCAGTGAAATAAATGAATGACTGGACCATTGTGGTTCTGACATTTGTTTTTACTTCTATTAGGCTTTTTAAGTGCAACACAAATGTAGGATTAATTGACCTCATTTTGTTTTGGTTTCCTCTCAAACCTCTGAAGAAGAGCAAATGGCGTCACTGTGGCATTGATTGGCGATGATTAAAAGTCTAATTTTTATCTTTTTTATTGTGCAGCTGGATCTATGTAGAACTTGGCTGCAACCATAAAAGATGAATTTTCTGTTGATTCTGTCAAAGCAAACATGAAACTTCTTCAAAACTGCGATGAGAGTGGCTTTTAGACTGCCACGGATTTCATAGACATTTACAACTTGATTCGTTAATGATTTCCTAATAAATCTGAATCATTCTTTAGTTTGACGTCGTGATTAATGCAGAATCTTAATAATTCTGCAAATGGTAGAGCAACTGTGTTTACTTAGAATTGAGTTTATGGTTGAGGAAAAATAAACACTCACCATATCTCCTCTTCTGTCCTCCAGTCGTTGTCTTCAGGAGTGGTCCAGGTGTTCACAGCAGAAAGAAACGGCAGCTGGAACAAGAAATGCTGCGGGGCGGCGTGCCTGGTCAAAGACAACCCACAGAGGTCCTACTTCATCAGAGTGTTTGACATCAAGGTAGGTGGACAGATGAGGATTCATCGTTAAAGACGGTGACCAAGCAATGAGACCATTAAACATGGAGCTTCTCTTGTTGGGTTTTCAGGGGCAGAGAGCCCAGCTATTGATCCATCTTTGTTCAGCATCTAAATCATTTACTGCCTTTCTGTTTTCTGCAGGATGGCAGGAAGATGTTTGATCAGGAACTTTACAACAACTTTTCCTCAAATCTTTACAGACCGTACTTCATCACGTTTGCTGGAGATGTGAGTTGGATTTTTGCTTGTGCTTAAAAATTTACCTTGAAATGGCTTGAATTTGATTTTGGTTCAAGTGTAAAGGGCCCATTTCTGGGGATTTTCCACATCATGTTATATCTGGTGTAGATGTGTCATTGTTGGGTGGAGCAGCTCAGTCTGGATCTGTTGTAGCGTCATGTGAAGGAACACGCATATAATAATAATAATAATAATAATAATACATTTTATTTCAATATATATGTGGACAAAATTGTTGGTACTCTTTGGTCAATAAGAAAAACCCTCAATGGTCACAGAAATAACTTGACCCTGACAAAAATAATGATAAATTAAAATTACATGAAATGTGTCCAGTGAAAGTCGGACATTGCTTTTCAACCATGCTTCAACAGAATTATTTTAAAAATGAACTCATGGAACAGGCCTGAACAATAATGATGGTACCCCTAGAAAAGGCCAAAAATAATGTGACCAAAGGGGCACGTTAATTCAAGATGTGACCACAATGAAATCTCAACACTATCAAGGGATTCTAGAGATAAATGTGCTGGCCAGCATCAGAAAGCTTGGTCTCAGTTGCAGGCCATGGGTCTTGCAACAGGACAATGACCCAAAACACACAGCTAAAAACACCCACAAGTGCTAAGAGGGAAGCATTGGACTATTCCAAAGTGGCCTTCTATGAGCCCTGACCTCATTAAGCATCTGTGGAAGGAGCTGAAACATGCTGTCTGGAGAAAGTGCCCTTCAAACCTGAGACAACTGGAGCAGTTTGTTCATGAGGAGTGGGCCAAAATACCCGCAGAAAGGTGTAGAAGTCTCATTGGCAGTTACAGGAGTCGTTTGATTGCTGTGATCGCCTCAAAAGGTTGTGAAACAAAATATTAAGTTAGGTATGCCATCATTTTTATCCATGCCTGTTCCATGAGTTTATTTTTAAAATAATTCTGTTGAAGCAGGGTTGAAAATCAATGTCTGACTTTCACTGGTTACATTTCATAGAAATTTTATTTATTGTTACTTTTGTCAGATTCAAGTTATTTCTGTAACCATTGTGGGTTTTCCTTCATTGACCGAGGGGTACCGACTATTTTGTCCGTGTCTGTATGTATTTGTATCTCATGTCTGTATTTTGTTTGTATTGTTTCCAGACATGCCAGGTGGGTCTGAATTTCAGCAGCGAGAATGAGGCCAAACATTTCCACAACGCCATGTCAGACCTGATGGGGAGGAAACAGAGGAGAACCGGTACCAGAATTCTGCTGTTTTATTTTGAGTCCTTTCTACTGATCTAACACTTTAAAAGATAGATTTTTTTTTATGTTCAAGACTATTATACTAATGAGAAATAAATTTCATGGGGTAATATGTTATTATTTTTATTTTATTTTATTTTTTTTACTTTATTGGGAGACCATCTTCTAAATGTGTTCTAAACTTCTCATTTTGACTTTGGGCAAAATAAACAAAAAATGTTTTCAAATCCATGATAGTTTTTTGCAGGTTCTGAATCATCTTTAGTTCCTGTTCTGATCAGATCTGTGGGTTAAACTTGGTGGAGTTTAAAGCATCTCATTATTAGAGTTGATCTCTTCATAATTAACCTCCTTCTTTCACGATTCCATGAAGACTCTTTTTTTTTTTATCTTTCTCTGTGAGTCATTTCCTGAGCTTTTATCTTTCCATCTAATCTTCTGTGCTCTGTATGTAATCTTCTTCAACCTCTGGATACTTTTCATTTATCAACACGCTTAAAAGTCACTGCTTCTTCTTCTTCTTGAGGGTTTCTGTGTTTTAAAGTCCAACTGGAAACGGATATGAGCCGGGACGTCTCCCAAACACACTAACAGAACCTGATGCTCACCAGTTTTTTTTTCTGAATGACTCCAGTCGGCAGCATCCGCACAAACCCACCAACACTGCCTCTCCTTTCTTCTTTCACGCTTACCCGCTGCTCATTAACAGAACCGCCTGTACAGCACAAAATTGTAATTATTTGTATGATTTGTGTGTTTTCACAGAGAAAAGGCGCGACCCTCCAAATGGTACGTTCTGTTTTCTTTAGAAATTCAAAATCTAAAATAAGAGGTGTGTCTACGTGTGTGTTTTTGTCTTTGTATTAGGGATGTTTGATAGTGACTTTTTACCGATCATACCAATATCGTCTGACTCCAAATGTCCTTATTTTTCTTTTCCTCCGTGTCCTGTCTGGCTGTGAAGCAAACAGAATTAACGTCTGAATGCTGGTGACAAGCCTTACAGATTTACACCACAAAAATAAACAATCAATAATGAACAAGAGTCTGCTTCCAGACCTGCAGAAAGAGGAAAAACAAACAAAAAAAAAGGGACACACAACAATAAAACAAGTGCAAACTATCACTGCGTCAACCTGATGAAGAAATATAAAATCAACATTGTTTTACTGAACAATCACGATAATAAATCACAGTGCATTTAATGCCAACCACAGCCTTAAGACATGTGTTAAAAATGCCCAAGTCCATACTTATGAGAGCACCAAGTGAACACCTGTGTGTGTACACGCGCTTGTATATGTAAGGTTTCTCTATAGGAGCGTCCAAAAGAGAGTGTGAGGGGCCACAGATCTGCCCCCCAAAGATGTGTAGGAGATGGAAGGAGCTCTAAGTTCCAGAGATCCAGGTGCTGCCCCAGTGCACGGGGACCCCAGGGAGACTGTAACCAGAAAAGCCCCAGGCCCCTCTCGAGAGGAGCAGAGGATTGCCCCAGGCCCCTCTCGAGAGGAGCAGAGGATTGCCCCAGGCCCCTCTCGAGAGGAGCAGAGGATTGCCCCAGGGGATCACAACCAGCAGCCGGCAGAATCCCGGGAGATATCAGCAGCAAGCCCACAGGCCCGCCCGCAACCACCCACCCCTAAGTCGGCCAAGCCCGGAACCCAGCGACCCGGGACCCAGGGGCGGCCAGCCCCGCTGGGGACCCAACAGAGCCCAGGGACTCAGATCCCACCAGGCAGCCACCAGGATCAATCAGACGGACACCCAAGATCTTAAACCCCCTGACCCGGGAGCCGCAAACACTCAGGCAGACCAAAGCACCACACTCCTGACTCCAAATCTTCGATACCGATAAATGCTGTGTCCCCCTTTTGTGATAAACGCAAAACAAAAACATTTTCGGTAACTTAATATCACGTCTCCTATCGTGCACGTTTACATTTTTTATGTTTTTTGGGCAAAATGGCAACTACTTGAATTTAAGCTGGTTATAGGAAAAGTGCCATATTTATTTTGTCTCCAACAGCAGCTAAATATCTTTCTCCCCAAGTAATGTATTACTTCCATGCTTTCGTTCTTTTTTAAACACAGAAACAGTTTTGTTTACCTGTTTGTAGCTACGGTTTCGCCGACAGCTGCCGGCTTCTTCAGGCTGACGCTGATGGTGGCGCGTCACAGGTGTTAAAATAACATTTACTAAGCTGCTTTCTTTATAAAGGACCCTTCTGATGGTCTGATAATGTATTACTTTTTCTGTATATTGCAGTTATGACGAGGGTTTGAATTACGGGGGAGCTAAGGGGAGCCTGGCTCACCCGAAAGGGTGACATGCTCCCCTGGAAGCCCTTGACTTACACACCCAGGGGGAGCCTGAAAAAGCTCCTGGTTCTACTTGTATTACATTATTTACGTAGACTCTCCGGGGATTCTTATGAGTGGAGACGATGCAGATCGCTGATCATTGATGCGCTCCAGACAGCTGTGTCCTGTGCACGGCCACAGTAACATTCTCAAAGTGTTCCCACCCCAAAAAAATATAATTAACACACAATCGCAGACCTGCCAACCTTGTCAAAAAATTTTGAGTACCACTTGTGCAGCGTTTTTCGCGGACTTTTGCAACTCCATTGCTTTTCATGCTGTAATCTTTTCACTTGGTGAAAAATTTTACACACACACACACACACACACACACACACACACACACACACACACACACACACACTTGTTCATAGTTATTATTTTGACTAGTAAGGTTATAGACATTTTTACTGTTTGACCTGACTCCAAAGTATCATTTATTTTAATATTAAACAGTAAAACTTTAAAGTTTCCTTATATAATATTTTTGCTTATACAAGTTACTTTCATTAAATTTTAATACAAAATAATAATTAAAAAAAACCATTTATATGTATTTAATGGTAATTATTTATTTTGTAAATTACAATAGGTGTTTCTGTTCTCAAGAATGTAATATTAAATTGGCTGTTCTTGATATTTGGACAAAAACTTCTGAGACACCTGGACCCTCTTCTTTTTGGCAGGTCTGCTAACCAATCCCTCCCTGTCTGCTTCTCCCTCACCTGCATGAGCATCATCAACAATACAACTGTTGGTTATAACTTGAGGATTATGAAGTTAAAACAATTGTACCAGTAATTCCTAATTTACTGCAAACACAATGCAGCTGGATTGTGTTTGCTGTTGCGTTTCTGAGCCGAGAGGAAACGGTGTGACGGGCCATCCCATGGCTGATTTTTCGTTGGATGAAACAAAACTCTGTATATGTTGTTTATTTTAACAAGCAGTTTGAGTTCCTACAGCGCTTGACGCTCGGCCACTCTGCACAACAACACGGAGAGGAAGGGAAGGAGTGGAAAAACTAGTTGTGAACAAATTCTTGAGATCAGCTAGTTTTTAAAAAATTCAAGTGTTTCTACAGTTTTGAGTAAATCTGTGAAGTTGGTTAGAAACAGGTGTTAAAATAACATTTACTAAGCTGCTTTCTTTATAAAGGACCCTTCTGATGGTCTGATTATGCAATAATTAGAAATTATTTATATATTTTTTTCTTTTTATTTCGACTTGCATAATATTCTAAGAGTGAAAAACCTTTTGATCCACTAATCTTTGTTTATTTCAGATTTGTGGTCCGTGTTGTTGATGTCATGTGGATTTTTTTTTCTAGTTTTATCTTGGACGTCTCTTGTTTGGTTTCAGCCCCTGAATGAGAAACTTGGTTCCTTTCCAGCAGAGATGATCTCACAGGACTGTCCTCCCTCCGGTTCCATCTGTCCACTTGTCATTTTCCCATAATCCTGAGTCTATTTCTTGTGTTTCCTCCTGTTTTCTCCTCCTCTCCTGCCTTTTCCAGCCTCCCGTCCGGATCAGTGTCCTCGTCTGCTCTTCCTGCCCCCGTTCATCATTTAAGCTGTTCTTCTTTTTCTCCCGCGCTATCCCTTTTTACTCTTTCTATCACCCCACTGATTCATCATGTCTGAGATTAATTTGGGATTATGCGTTGGATTGGTTTTAGCAGTTACGTAAAGGCCCGCTCTGGGGCCAGAATGATTTTGTGGGATTAGTGTTCTGGGTTGTGTGTTTTGATGGGAAAGGCGGGGACTCGTGATGGCGACGGCTGGTGAGACCATCACAACAAGCTGACCTGAGCATCAGTCTAAGGGCCGGGACTAAGAGAGGATGAGTAAATGCTGGTGGACATTTTCTCCCGTTCAGTATTGTTTTATTCAGTTTATTCCTGATTTGGAATATTTGGGGGACGACCTTGGCGGCTGGACTCTCTCACGTTAGCAGCTAACTGGAATCATCTCTGAATTTTCCTTGGGCATGAAAACTTTTGGAAATGTTCTTCACTTCTTCCACGTTTTTTTTTCTTAAGTGAGAAATAAAAATGATGTTCTGCACAACTTTTCTTTCTGCCCCTTCTGAAGAACGGATTTCTGAGGGTGAAGAAGGAGCTGGAGGCCCGGGACCCGGATGTTTGTCTACATTTCACTGCCTTATTCTCCCTCAGGATGAACTTTACTCCTCCATCTCTGACCCATCCTTTCCATTTTCCATTTACACACAAGGCCAAACTTGCAGCTTGACCCGTAAATCGTTTTTAGACGTAAAAGCGAGCTCCTGTCCACCAGGAGACGGCGTTTGTGATGATGTAAGGGGGCGATGCACTCGGTCGGTATCGCCTTCACCCAGACAGACTCCCAAATGTCCCTGTAGGGATGCTGTAGTAGGTACGAGCTTTTAATTAGAGCGGCGGTGACACTGCAACAAGACTGAGTCTGCAAATGTTTAGAATAAATGACACTAGTGGTTAAATGATTGTACTGGACCAAGTTGTATTTATCTCTGCTCTCCTCAGGAGGTGAGCATCATATTAAATATTATGATTATATGCAATAAATATAAAATGATTTAAAAGCATAACTTTGATTTTTGTTCATAGCCAAGTTTATTTTTAGTGCCCTGCCTCCATGTGTATTATAGTCGTCTATAGCAAATGCTGCTATCTGAAATGTGACCTTAGTACTATCTGTGTGTTTTTCAGGACCTTCGTTGCACATCGCTACTGTCGACATAAAAAACCCAGAGATCAGTGGTGTCCACCGCCCCCCCAACAACACTCAGATGAACAGCATGATGCACTCCTCATTCCCTAGGAGGATTAAAAAGGACAAAGGGAGCAACAACAACAAGAAGAAGAAGCTGACCAAGGCAGACATCGGCACACCCAGTAACTTCCAGTGAGTCGCCTTTAGCAGGGTTCATTTAGTTTATTTTTCTCCTCTGGTGATGCAGGACCATAGTTTATTCTTCTAGACTTCCCGCATAATGATGCTGCCTCTGCCCTACTTTATGGTGGAATCTTAAAAACAAATGTATTCCACATGTTAGGGGTTTTATTGTTTCTTTATGCAGAAGGACTTCTGGGCTTTTCATTGACTCTCATATTGTTGCTCTGTCTGACAGTATTGGTAAAAGACCCTTTCTAGGAAGTTTTTTTTCCCTGCACTTGACTTTTTTTTTCCAAAAGGCATTTCTTGCAGAAATGAAAGGTACAAAGAACGTTCTTTAAAAAAAAAAAACAGCCACAAGAAAAAAATTCAAAGGTCTGACCCCTTTTGTCAGGCTCCTCCCTAGAGTCTCTGAATCTGATAGTTGCAGAAAATTGTAAAACACTGGCTTGTGACGCAGTGTGTGTTGTTTATGTGGTTGAAAATGAGACCATTTTAGCTTTCTTGGTTTGTTCTTTACTTCCAAAAAACAGCAGCTCAGCGCCACGACAGTCTGGGGATTCCCCACCACTAACAACAAGAATCTTCCAGAACCCGACCCAAACTGTCCATTCTGCCTGCTAACAGCAGCACTCACGCGCACACACACACTCTCACACAACTGTTTTGCCAGCCGACAAAGTTGCAACTGAGCTGCATTCTCAGACAACTAAAGGATTCCCCAACCAGAATAGAATTAAACACTAAACAGAAAGTGTTAAAACAACTCCTTAAAAGACATTTGCTAACAGAACGGGACATTCCGTCTGTGACGCTAACCAGCCCAGCTCTGGCTTTGCTTCCTGTTCAGCTGCTCCAACCAGAACAACCCTTTTGTGCACACAGAGGGGTATGTGCAGTGTGGGTAGAGATGTTCAGAGGAGCAGTTTGATGGATGGTTTATAATCCAATCATTAAGAACGGGGACCACCGTAGTGGTTGGATGAGGTTTTTCCAGGATTTCAATTTTCAACGGTGATTAAATGAACTCGTTGCTAGGGCTGTCGCGGTTGAGGAATTCCCCCTGCGGTGATTCAGGGTGGCTTAATATTGCGGTACGCGATATTATTGCAGTCCTTTTTTTATTGCAGTACTATCTAAACATAATGTTTACACATTTAAAAAAGGTTAAAAATTGCCGTTCCTTTCTTTATAACGCTTTACTGAATGCAGATCAAAGGGCAGTAACAACACAGATCGCAGTAACGTTTGTTTGTCCGACAGTAGGAGTCCGACTGAACTTAAAAACAACAAAATTCAGGAGAAGGTTAAACTTTTAAATGCAAATTTGGCTGCAGCATCTAACAAATAAGAAACAAGTCCCCATTTTGTTTAGTTGTTTAAAATCAAGCATAAAAAATTGCATGTACCGGGCGCGCGCGCGCCGGGGGGCGGGCGCACTATCATTTCACTTTCACACACACGAATGACGGTGATTTATAGCTCGGTCACGTCCTTGTTACCCACAAGGAAAACCAGCATGTTAACCATATACGGTTTGAGAGTGGATCTGAGAGGGGTGGCAACATTTCCAGCAACACTGAAAACCCTCTCGGATGGTGCGCTCGTTGCACTTACCCCAAATTCCACTACCTCCGCTCCTCCGCTCCGGTCCGGCCCCGCTCGCTTCCGAACTCAACTTGCGTGCGACTCTGGCGAGCAAAGGGAATCTCTCCCGGTTGTTGCTCCACCATGTCAGGGGGGTTCTTTAGGGTGGATGCGTTCCTCCTGCAGGTAGCGAGTGAGCTCCAGCTCGGCTCAAACTCTCTTCGGGACGGTTGCAGAAGCAGTGCTTGTCCGGGACTTCAGCAGGTCTCCAAGCGTTTATTTATTTATTTTTTTTGCCACTGGTGGCAGCTCTGTCTCGGCCAAGGACTCTGGCTGCGCAGCAGCTGACGTACTGAAAACCAAAGTGCTCCCAAAGGAGCGAAGTAACGTTTCGTTTTGATACCAGTGCAGCCATCCTTCTCAACATGCATCATTGAGTTGAACCAAGTTCAGTAATCGCGGTGGCCCATGATGCAGCGCGGTGGGCTTCTTCATATTGCGATATTTCATTTTTGCGGTTACCGCGACAGCCCTACTCGTTGCCCATGGTATGTGCTTTGGTATTGCTTTTCAAGCAATATGGCAACAAAAGCTCCAGAAAACATCTCAGACTGTACCTTTAATGAAGTATCAATGTATCCGTGGCATCAGTTACTGTGTGGTTTTAGTTACTGCTGATTTCAAACGAAACCATTTGGTCAGAAATGCATTTTTTGTCTTTCTGCTGTTCGTGTCTCGTTTCTCACGTGCTTTCTCTTCTGTCTTAAAGGCACGTCAGTCACGTAGGATGGAATCCAAGTACAGGTTTTGATGTAAGTACTGTGTGACAGCCAGACCTTCCTAACCCCTTAGCATTCCAGCTTCCCGCGTAATCGGAAGGTTGCCGGTTCGAGCCCCGCTCAGTCTGACGCTGTCGTTGTGTCCTTGGGCAAGACACTTAACCCACGTTGCCTGCTGGTGGTGGTCGGAGGGACCGGTGGCGCCAGTGCTCGGCAGCCTCGCCTCTGTCAGTGCGCCCCAGGGCAGCTGTGGCTACATCGTAGCTCATCCCCACCAGTGTGTGAATGTGTGTGTGAATGGGTGAATGACTGATTGTGTTGTAAAGCGCCTTGAGGGGTTCCATGACTCTAGAAGGCGCTATATCAAATACAGGCCATTTACCAATAAACCTGGAAATTTAAGGGGTTAAAATACATTTAGCAAATGACTATTGAGGCGTCTTCGACACACAAGAACGTTTAAACATGGCTTTATGATCTGAGGTCGCTGCAGCTATAGCTCAGTAATGGGTTCTGCTCAAAGAATGAGGTCATCTGAGGATACGGAATGTCCCTGTTATTCCATCAATGGATTTTTTTCTTCCCTGATGATACGGACATATTCTGAGAGAACCATGCCACAGAGTGGTTTCAGGGAGTATGAGGCGTTATTCTCAAACACGGATCGGTCACCAGAGTCCAGATGTTAACATCACTGAGAATCTTTGACAGGCAGTAAAAGGTTTTGTGCCGTGGTCGACCATCATCAATACAAGACCTTGGTGATGTTTAATGCAGCACTGAATGGAGATAAATCTGAAGCGGAAGCTTTTTGAAACAACTTTGATTTTGAGTTGTGATCATAGCTAAAGCTAAACAAAATATTACTTTTTAAGCCTACTTTATGTTTCTGCGTTGGTGCAGAGACGCGCATCGCCATTATCCGTCATTGCGAGAGCTCTCCAACGGGCTCGCAAGGATGTTGGGAGTCGAGCCCACTTTTCTAAACATTCATACGTCAAACGAGACTGAGAGCGGAAGCGTGTGATTGGCCAGAACGCGGCTTCCTTTAAGTTTGTCACAAGCACTGCCGTTGCACCCTCAAAAAAGTAAAATGATCCGAAGAAATCTAGTGGCAGACACGAAGCAGGTTGAAGAATACCTCGCAGAAAAACTCCAGAATTATGAACGTTTTTTTCACCCGTGACTGGAGGAGCATGAGGATGCACAGCAAGTGTTTTATCCGTGGATGGAAATGACGGGTTTAGAGGTGGTTAACGCATAAAGAGTTGGAAGAGAATGAGGGACAAGTCAGTCCGTGTTAAAAAGTATCTTAAAATACAAAAACCACAATAGTAAATGAACCATCTTGGGCCAGATACATGACGTGATATCCCAGAAAAGTCCTCCATCCTCTGTTGTCCTGGCAGGGAATTGCTTTGCAACACTCCCCAGGAGACGAAGCCTGAAGGTAAAACGTCTCTGTCCATACGTGTGCGTCTCTCCCTCGTGGAGCTGACGCAGAAACATAAACTAGGCTTTAGTCACTTCCAGAAGAATGGCTGCATAATCAGAGGATCTATTCACCGCTTACAGATACTATTTCTGTCATAAATTAATCCTTCATAGGATTTAGGTGGCTCACCTCTTAGCACAGAAGAGTTTATAGTCCTAACGGCTCCTTCACATAAACTTTAGATTTAATAGAACGTTTCATCAGACTTCAGTCCTGCTGCTCTGAATTCAAACCTCTGAGGTTTTAGTCATTTTCATGTAGATGATGAAAACGCTTCATTTCTTCATCGTATGAAAACTGGACGCAGGTTAATGGATTCAGAAGAATATTCATTCGCCACTAGGGGGCAGCAGAGCAGCACAGATTTTATCTGGAGAGAGCTCACAGAAAAGTTTCTTCTCGCATTCAGCTGCTGGTTTAATCAGCTGATTTTTTCTTCTTCTTTTATTTAAAGTGTGCCTTAAAACCGAACCAGGATCGGTTGTATTGAGGATGTTTGATTTGACAGTCATTTTGATGTTGTCGTGGAAACGGTAGATATTAGATAATATTAAAGATAAAAGATGGGAGAGGAATATGTTTCATGATCAAAATATTACCGATCATTATGTTTCTCCTGGGGTGTAAGTCGGTTGTATATTTAAGCTTTTTAGCTAGTTTTGTGCAGCTCTGCAGTATAAAGTGTTGCTTTTAAATTAAAAAAGAAATAAATCCATCTATTGAATATGTAGATCTAATGTCCATGTGTCTTCCCTCGTTTCCAGCTGAATAATTTGGATCCTGAGCTGAAGAACCTGTTTGACATGGCCGGCATTTCTGAGGCTGAGCTGAAGGACATGGAGACGTCTAAAGCCATCTATGACTTCATTGAGAAGAACGGGGGTGTGGAGGCCGTCAAAAACGAGGTACGGAGACAAGGTAAGAATTGATCATTCTGCTTCTGAAAGAGAGTTTGTGGAGTTTTTTTTTATCAATCTGAAGTTCAATTGTACTTTTATTTAATGTGAAAAGGCATAAAAATCGGGGCGCCGTGTGAGAATTTGCTCGTGGGTTAGCCGACCTAACTAGTGTGGTGGTTTTGTCCCCAGGTCCGCCCAGGTGGAGCGGTAGGTTACTGTGCATGACCTGCTGTGAAGCCCTATGGCGGTGCATGTTCTAAGAATCCCGCCAAGTCTTAGCAGCTACTTTAATGTTTGTGTTTGGCGTTTTTCACTTTGTTGAACTGGACTCTGATGTGCTGACGTCACCCAACAGATCTGTGTACCAGATGGAATATTTGCATATTTGCTTTGCAGCGTCTCTTCTCCACCTGCCGTGTTCTTGCAGTGTAACTTCCTTTTTGCTCCTATGAGAGTCTCCAGGTCTCTGGATCAGGACTTTTTTAAAACTCTTTGCATGTGAATTGAAGCTTTTTGTCGCTGACCTTTAATCTGAAAAGCGTTCGGTGCTGATGGTGGTTTCACCAGTTTTACTTTCCTAACCTAAGTGAGATCAGTTGCAGGTGAGAGTGCTGATCTCCTGTGATGTAAGGTTATGTATGCATGGCTGAGGACGTGTGACGTCTGGAGGACAGTTGGATCTCAGATCTTCCGTCGGTCTCTGTGTGACAAACGTCTAGAAGCAGCTGTGTCACAAAGCGTTCTAACATTTTTACTTTTATTCCGTTTTCTCCGTTATTTCAGCTCCTCCTCCACCACCACCTCCACCCAGGGGCGGACCTCCTGCCCCACCTCAGTCTCACAGCTCAGCTCCTCCACCTCCTCCATCCCGAGGACCCGTGCGGGGCGCCCCGCCCCCTCCTCCCCACTCCAGACCTCCTTTCTCTGCGCCCCCGCCCCCGCCTCCATCCCGACCGGGCATGTCTGCTCCACCGCCTCCCCCGCCCAACCGAGGTGGGCCCCCGCCTCCCCCTGCGCCATCTCACGCCTCCGTTCCCCCACCCCCTCCTCCTCCTCCTCCTCCTCCAGCTTCAAGTAATGGCGGTCCTCCTCCACCACCTCCTCCCCCGCCACCTGGTCTTCCTCCACCCACGGAGGCTAACGGCGCAGACAAGTCGGCTCTGCTCAGTCAGATCAGAGATGGGACAAAGTTGAAAAAGGTGGAGATGCCTGCACCCGGCGGAGGCGGCGGCGGCGGCAGAGACGCACTCCTGGACCAAATCCGAAAAGGGATCCCCCTGAAACCTGTGAGCGTTGATCCATCACATGCCAACATGGCTGCTTGGCGTGTGCTCTGCTAACATATTTGATCACCTTTACAGAGGGACGATAACACGGACTCCACACCCGCTCCCGCCGAGCCGGCGTCGGGCATCGTGGGGGCGCTGATGGCGGTGATAAAGAGAAGGGGCGAGGCCATTCACTCCACAGGTAACACATTGGAATCAAAGACAAATAAAAACACAAATGTTCGGCTGTTTGGAGGCGAGTCTCGTGATTTCAACGATAACTCGGTCGACGTACAAACCTTAATGACTAGAGGTGTGAATCTTCACTTGTCTCCCGATTCGATTACGATTATTGGGTCAACGATTCAATTCGATTCGATATCCTGATGCATCACGATTATTTCATATTGATTTGTTTTCATCGATAAATAGAAGATGTCAGATATTTGCTTTTTATTTTTTTATCTAAAACGTAACTGACACAACCTGCCATCCCTCAAAAGCTCTCCATTCACAACAGGTTAGGACAAAACATTTTAAACATTTAAGAAGATTTAACAAAGTAAAACATCTGTTTCCTCGTTCAACACCACGCCTCAGGCTGAGAAAAACACGCTTTGCAAAAACTCACAAAATCTAAAAAAGTACTGAAAACCTACAGGACACATAATATAATAATAAAATATATAATGGGTTCATATATGAGTGTTTAATGTCTCTGAGCAGCTCTAGAGTCAAATATTTATGCCACAGTTGAAGGATGTCAGAAATGACACCAAATGAAATGTTTGACTTAGTTTATTTTATTTGAACCCAGTGGTTCATTTCTGAAATGTTGGAGAATGAATCAAGTTCTGTTTGATGCAGAAAACAATAAAACATAAAACAAATTCTACACTTCCAATAATATTTAAGATGTGTGTTTTATTCTTTCTGATAACACCAGCAGAAGGCTGTGGGCTGGATTAGGATTAAATTACCCAGCCGATGGATCTCCTTCACTAACCAGCTAACTACAAACCTTTCCACTAACCTGTCCTGTGTGACCCTCACCATGTGACCCTCATGTCCATGCTGTCTCTGGAGGAGCTGATAGGAGACAAGTCTCCTGTAACTTAAAATGAACCAAAGCTTCCTCCCAGCTTCTCTTTAAGTTGAATTTAACATAAGTTTATCTTCATGAAACAAAAGAATAAGGTGGAACAAGAACTTCTATCTTCTATTTCTCTCTCCTTTTAACTTCTCCGTGTCCCTAAATAAAAGAGACAGATGATCATGCTGCAGCCGCCGTCATTGACCCCGCCCCCTCCCCAAGACCGGATCTCCCTACATTACAACAAGCAGTCTGGCTTAGCGCTTCCAGGAGAAATAATAATTAAATTATGAAAATAATAATGCGTGTTTGGAGCATCGGTTTGGAGGAGCGTCCTCCGATCCTCTCTCTCGGTCGCTAATTGAGCGAGCGGAGCGCGCCGCACACAACCTGCTCAATTAACATAATTCACGGCCCAAATCCAACAGAACCGGTCGGGCTGATTCAGTTCCGGTTCGGTCTCGGGTGACAACTCTAGCGCTCAGCCCTGCAGTACCACATTAAGGCGGAGGTAAATGTGGAGGACACTCACTCTTGACAGATTTGGATGCTGCGCTGGTGCCACCGTTAAAAAAACAAAACTACATTCCACTATAATTGATTATGGCGTACTCCTCTACGATGCAGAATCGTTTATGTCCGCATCCCGATGCATCGATTATTTGATTATTTTCCTCAGCTCTATTAATGACACCTGGTGTTTTTTTTTTTCATGATTCATGAGCCTCCATTGGTGTTCAAGATCTCCACTAGCAGCACTCTGACAAAGCAAACAGCTAAAAGCTTGAGCCTTATTTTTTTATAGTTTTTAAAAATATTTTCTCCTCACAGATGATGAAGATGACGACGATGACGACTACACTGACGAAGATGATGAATGGGAGGACTCTTGATTTTTTTCCCCCTCTCCCCAGTCTTTGGATGATCATGACACTAAATTTGTTCCCATCTCTCTAAAAATTGTTGATTTTGAAAATTATAAATATGAAAGTTCTATCAGTTTGCTGTATATTTTTGTTGCCTTTATGCTTTTTTTTCTATTAATCTGTGCAATACCTCATTTAACCTGTAAAATCTGTTGTTCTGTCCTTGATTTCCCCTTTGTCTGTGTTTCCCACATCTCTCTCTATCAGATCTGGTTTTAATTGTCTTGTTTCTCCTTTCACATCTTTGCTGTAGTGTTTCCTGTCAGGTTCATCGTGAGTCACTCGTTTTTCCTTTCTGCTGCCTCCCATCACGCATCATCTCTCCCTGTCATTCTCCTTTGTTCCCACATTAATGTGCAATTTTAAGTCTCAAACATTAGGCCTGAATGTGCTTTTTGTTTCTTTTTGTTTTTACAAGTGAGAGGAGCTGAAAGACCGCAAGACAAGTTGCCACAAACCTTTAACTACTTGTATCAAAGGAGAGGAAAAGATGCTATTTTCATACTCTAAAGCTCTGTAGTTTATTTTTCATATTCGAATGATTCTAGTTTAGTGCTCATATTTTCAAAAAACAAAGAAAACATGCTCTTTTTGGAATATTTAGCTTCATTCGCTGTGGACTGTAAACTTACTTCAGGTTGAGTCTTTAAGTTTTTGCACAGATTAAGAGGAGACATAGATCAGAACATTTTCATCAGACTTCGTCTCCTGATACACAAATCCCACTACATAAGGAACGGAGGACGCCTGGTGTCGAGGTTGACTGTTTTCTTTGTCACACTACAGATTGAGTTACATTTGTGCTCAATTTCTTTTTTATTTTTGTTTTACAGTAGCAAGCAAGAGTATTACTAAAAGCCTGTATTGTAAGCAGGCGAGTCATCATGTGATGCTTCGAGGAATAAAGACATGATAAATGAATTAAAGTTTATGTTTAATACATGAAATGTGTTTTATTTTCTATCAAACTTTTAACTTTATAACATTTAATATTCTAAGTTGTGGATATCCTGCTCTGCTGCGTAGGTGTTATGCCATGTTGGTTTGGTTAGCATGTTAGCTAAGGCTGGTGTAAGCGCCATTTAAGGTTTAAATGTATTTAACTGTTTATCTAATGGTAGTCCCATTTGTTTATGTGTCTACATAATGACTATTTTGTATTCATAAATATTCTTGGTTATTTCAATGAGAAATGGATACATTTACGTGGGTCCAGATGACAGCACATCCATGGCAGCTGGACCAAAGGCAAGTCGACCAGGTTCATCCAGGGGCCCTGGCGAGATGGGCTGGGGTCTCCATACCCTGGGGGGCATTTTGGGAACGGAGTTGCCTATTGGGGCCAGTGGGGGGGCTGGCTCCCTGCGGGTTTAGGCCAACCAGCTATTGCTCCCCTTCCCCATACATTTTTCTCCTCTTGCTGCTTCACATCATCACACAGTTATGCACATAGGACCTTGGGGGGTGGGCAAGTCATGGGTGCTGGTATAGATCCCATTTCCGCATTCCTGTGTTAGCCTGCCCCCCAATTTTATTTGCACCTTAAACACTTCCACCAACGACATTCCACGCAAACACACATTTAGGGCCTTGGGAGTGAGCACACTCCACGACATTTGGCAAGGGGATCTTTCAGCCTCATCCCGAGTGCCGGTGCCCACTCCAATTGTAAACTGCACTTAGACACAGGGCTGTGGGGGGAATTAGGGTTTTGTGGTTGCATCAGCTGGCCTAGGCCAGACGATGCCCGCACTGCCCGCTCACCACAGCCATGGAATACACCTCATCAACACACACCAACACTGTATTGGAGCAGGCGGAGGGAGTCTAGGTCTTGGCACACCTCTGTTGTCGCTTGGCTTCCTGGGGCTGGAGGCTAGGTGGGGGAGCTGACTGTTATGTTGGGGTCTGGGGTGGTGGGATGGTTTGCTCAGCGTTGGGCTGGGGTGCTCATCATCACCCCAGCAGAAGGGGGTGAACTCTGGGAACCGGTGAAGGTTGTACCCTTTGTGCAGCAGTATCGGGACCAGAGTGAATAGGGTGTGTATGGGGAGCATGAGTGGGTGTCTAGCGTTCATTTTTGTAAGTCTTGGGTTGTATGTGTGACTGTGTCTGTGTATGGCTGTATATATCAGGTGGGGTCTTGGACTCCTCCCCTCTCCTGGGACTTCTCGTGCTACTACACATCTTTGCCTACCCTCCACCTGCCACATTTGGTGTGGAGTGTGGTGCCTTGGTCTGCCTGAGTGTTCGCGGCTCCCGGGTCAGGGGGTTTAAGATTTTTGGAGTCTGCCTGATCGATCCTGGTGGGCTGAGTCCCTGGGCTCTGTTGGGCTCATTTCACTTCTGTGAAAGCCACGGAGCAAGATGAAGAGGCATCTCTCTATGGAACAATTTCTGGATCAGCTCCTGCAGCCTGATACTCCTGAAGAAAATGAGAAGAGTGAAATATCTTCAGTGGACTTTGAGGTGGAGTCAGACCATTCTGTTTCCTTGACTTCTCCTGACCTGCCCAGTGAAAGAGAAAGGAGGACAATGAATCCTGCTCCAGAAAGGATTTCTAAAAGTGGGCTAGTCTGGTTTCCTACTAACGCAGAAACGTCTGACTATGTTCCTGCCACAAGATACTGTATTTGAATCCAGGGGCAAGTTACGTCATCACACGTATTTACGACGTGGTATCCTCCTTCGATTTATTCTTTACTCCTGAAATGATTGAAATCATCGTCAACATGACAAATCTAAATGGAAGACGTGTGGTGAAGAACTGGTGGGATATTGATGACATCGCAGTGAGAGCATACATTGGCCTCCTGATTTTGGCTGGTGTGTACCAGACCAAAGGGGAATCCACCTGCAGTCTTTGGGATGACCACTGTGGACGTGCAATCTTCCGGGCTACCAGGAGTCACACCAGATTCAATATGATCAACTCCACCCTCCGGTTTGATGACAACCTGAACAGGCCTTCCCATCTCAGGCAGGACAAGCTGGCCCCTATCCGCTCGGTTTGGGACATGTGGACCCATCGCTTCCAGATGCTTTTCAACACTGGGTTAGATGTGTGTGTTGATGAGCAGCTTGTCCTTTTGAGAGGCAGGTGCAAGTGTAGAGTTAAATCTGCATACTGAGATCACCTCTGTTGCTATTCAGCGGAGATTCTGAAAAATGACCAGTCAGATTAACCTATGAAGCTTATATCATATATATAAATATCCCGGATACTTATATATCGATCTAAGTTCATACATCAACCTGTTTGATCTAATTTTAATCCAAAGATTAATGTTTAATTTAGATAATTAAATTTAATAGCAAAAGTTATTTTAAATCTGAAGCTAGGATCTTTGCTTTCAAATAACCAGAAATATGCCTTTTCTGTTTCGTTTCAATAATGAGGCAAGTTTAAAAATGAAGAAATTTATTACTAACAATTTTAAACTGAAAGATTTGAAATGACAATTATAAAATGACAATTCATGGATGGCAATTTTAATGACAGTTCTCAACAGCTTTGATATTAAACTTGTTTAAAAGCAAACCTGTGACTGAATGGAGCTAAAACGAGAATGGTGAGTTTTGGATGCGTGAATGAAGTTCTCAGAAGGTTTCTTTCACAGGGAATAAAAGTGTTCTGGATGGAATTGATGTTTGCGGATAACTGAGTTATTTTGAGAGAAACAGCATCAAACGCATTCTCGTTTTCTACCTCACCCAAACAGCTGACCCTCTTGTGGATCCGGAGATCTGGAGGATGTGGTTCATCCAAGATGACACTCCGGCTGGTAGAGGAGACGCAAGTGTCCGATCGTCTGGTCCAGAGTGGTAGCTGGGTACACGGTTTATCAAGCGTTTGGCAGATGGACGTTCCCGTCTTAACTTAACTTCAGAAATCAATGACTCTGGTAGAGTCTTCGTTAGCTGGTTACAGTTCGTTTATTCTTTAGCTATTCTGGTCGACGTGACTAGAACAGCAGGTGGAGGCTTAGGAGACGGCCGTTCCCCTTTCCTCCGTGGTGTTGGTTCAAGAACTGAACGTGAATCTGTGATGGTTACAGTTTTACCAAAAGCTCTCAGGACACTCCCCCTCTCTCCGGAAGAAAGTTTGATCATGCGTCAAAAACATGTGTTGCAGTTATTGTTTATCTGGACTCTGTGTTAGCTGTATAAGGTGAACTTGACCTTCTTTGTTGAACACATCTTTATAATCATTATAATAATTATTATTGTACCCAAAGCATAATAATCCATTTCATGTAATTAAAATACCTTTATATTGAACCAAGTGATCATTTTATGATGATTATATTAAACAGTAATAAAATCAATGAGTTTATTCATTATAATCTAATCATTATCATCGTGACTTGAAGAGTACTTCTGGGACGGAACAGCAGATATGGTGTTATGATCTTGAGCAAACATCGTGGCTCCTTGGGTTAATCTGTGGATTCAAAAGTACTGTTTGACCCAGCTGGGCAAATGTGACCTTTGCCACAAATCAGAGAACCTTCATCACGTTGCACAAGTTTCGCCAGTATATGCAGGGGGGCTGCCAGAGATTTTGGGTCCCATGAAAAAATATCAAGTTGGGCCCCCTGGGGGCTTGTCCATAGCTGGAGCTGGGGTTCCACCCTCCCAGATTCGAAGGGAGAAAAAATATTATATATATATATATATATATATATATATATATATATATATATATATATACTTTATATTATATTAGTGCATGCATTCACACTTCTGCACTTTCATGAACAAACAACTATAAAGAGTTTGGATGTACTTGGGCTCCAGCCAGGTGCATAAACATATTGTTTTTGTTTTCTACCCTTTGATGTTACGTGTGAGAGTGAAACTGTGTTTTGTTTACATACTGAGCTTCTGAGTTAAATAAAAACAGCAGAAGATCTATAGCCTAGTGAACTAGACCAAATTCTTGCTTTGCAAAGTTTGGTCTAGGAACGCTCCACTGGAACCTCTGCAGCCCCAACAGCATTCTGGCTGGCCAATCACAGCTCTCTAGAGGGGTTTCAAACACATAAAGAGCTGTGATTGGCCCATAATGGTGGGCCAATCATAGTGCTCTATCTGCTTAGTGAACAGATCACAGAGCTTTATCCGCTTTGTGGGCCAATCAGGGCACTCTATATCTTAGGTGTGTTCTTGCTGTGTCATATCTCTAAATCCATGTTGTAGTTCTTTTTTAAAACACAGAGCAGTTTTGTTTACGTGTTTTCCCGCTACGTTTCATTTGCGGCTGCAGGTTCTGTCAGCCTGAGGAAGTTTGCAGCCACAAACGAAACGTAGCAGGAAAAACAAAACTGCTCTGTGTTTTAAAAAAGAACTACAACATGGATTTAGGGCACTCTATATGCCTGGTGGGTGGGATAATGCAACAGAGTGAAACAAGATGGCGACAGCTCGTTTGAAACGGCTTTTACATCAATTTTGGACTATTAGAATTTGGGCTTCATTAGAATCAGGAGCAGATAGATGTATTTAAGTGCTTTTTTTAGAAAAAATTATGTGTTTTCTCCTTCTTCAAATGTGGACCGCCTCATTTGCCGATAGCTGTTGCGGTGAGTATGTCACATTCATTGTCCAGTAGCATGCGGAGATCATTTGAAAGGCAACGGTAGAATCAGCCCCACAACTGAGATCCGTCAATGGAGCGTTGCCTGGCTTGCCAGGTTAGAAGATCTAAAGAAATGTGTAAACTTTCTCGCCTTGGCAACATATGGAGAAATTACTGAATTTGGTGGTAAACAGTAAAAATCATAAATTTGATGACTTTTGTCCAAAATGAAACCATAACATCACAGAAAGCATGATTATTTGAAGCAGATGATACAGGATCAAAAACTGTGGTTTGCATTGAAGTCAAAGGGATGTTTTTGTCCATAACAGGCATAAGAGGGTGATACATTTTAAATCTGCTGCTATACATAAACTAAAAAAGCATAAAATGCGATATTTTGCCAGACTCTTGACATATCCAAGGCTGATTTAAAAAAATATATTTCAGTCACTCAAAATATGTTTTATGTAAAATATCTCCTCTTTTGTCTGCTTTTTTCATGAAAAATGAGCATCACATAATCAAACTGGCATATAAAGGGAAAAAATTTAGATAAATATTCAATATTTGATTTTTTTGGATCATAACTGAAGTTTATCACAAGATTTAGACACAAAAAGCAGAAAAAAAATTAATCTGGACCATTTTTAAAGCAGTTTTAAAAGTGGACGCTTTTGTCCTCTAATGGCTCGAGTGTATAGTAAATTTTAAATCTGTTAATATGTAAAAAATATAAATGCAAAAAATTCAAAATTTTAGATATTTCATAACATTATCAAAACTGATTTGTACTAAACACCCCAGGCAAAAAAATATATATTTTTTCTTTTTTAGAAAATAACTCAGTTATTTTTTTTAATAAATTACAGCAATGACTTTGAGTTTTGAAACTGACATTTCAATGGTTAAAATCCTCAAAAGGATTTAATTTTTTTAATGTTTGGGCAGGGCTGAAGTGTTTCAACAGATCTATGAAAAAAAAAGCAAAAAAAAATAATATTACTGTATACATTTTTATAGCCACTTTTACAAGCGGACATTTTTGTCCTCTAATGACCCTTTTGTATGAAAATTAAAGTGAAGCCTGACCCCGGCTTTCCACAGGAGCCGTCAGCAGCACGTTACTGCAGCAGCACGTCATAGCTGCTGATAGGAACCGCTGTGGTCAACAGAACCTTTTCCACTGGAGTCGTCAGCAGAGTGAGTCGGCCGCGTCTCAGGAGCAGCATGTCGCGGCATTTATGCGCCGGTTCTATTTTCTACGCGCGACGCCTCTGAAACGGGTCAACTTCGACATTTTTGGGGAAGGAAAGACAGGAAATCGGACGCGGAAATGGAGAGAAGCTCCCGAGATTTTCAGAATAAAGAACGTACTGCCTTCCGGTTGCTTTACTTTTAAAAAAGGTTACTAACTGTGCGGCCCCGTGAGAAGTTACCACCTAGCTAGCGGTCTCCTTTGTTTTTCAGGTCCGTATTGGCGATTATAAAACGGACAGAACATAAAACACAAACCATGTTGTAATTTTCTCCTGCTTGTTGTTGTGTTTACTGACAAAGTCACTCGTGTGACTTCGTACTCTGTCGTGACAGCTGCTCCCCTGCTGCTTCGAGTCTCGTGGGAAGGGCCAAGCAGCAGCTTAGGCGAGCAAGACGTGCTGCTGCAGTAACGTGCTGCTGACGGCTCCTGTGGAAAGCCGGGGTGAGGGTTAAGGTTGTGGTTGGCACTTAATGCACTGTGATTTATTATCGTGTGATTGTTCAGTAAAACAATGTTGATTTTATATTTCCTCATCAGGTTAATGCAGTGATAGTTTGCTCTAGTTGTATTGTTGTGTGTCCCCTTTTTTTGGTTTGTTTTTCTCTTTCTGCAGGTCTAGAAGCAGACTCTTGTTCATTATTGATTGTTTATTTTTGTGGAACCCCACCCCTCCTTTTGTCTCTTCCTTTCTCTTTCACCTCTGTCTCCGTGTCTGGTCGGAATTACAAAGCATTCAAAAAACAATAACAATAAAGTTTTAAGTGTCAGGCGTGGCATTAAAGCAGGTGTTGATGCTCCACCTGAGAGTAAATCTGTAAGGCTTGTCACCAGCATTCAGGCATTAATTCTGTTTGCTTCACAGCCAAACAGGACATTTTTATTTCTCCTGTCTTAGCTTCCCTACACTGGCTGCCTGTTAAATTCAGAATAGATTTTAAGATCCTCCTTCCCACATATAAAGCTCTTAACAATCAAGTTCCATCATACGTCAGTGGCCTGATTGTTCCATACATTCCTAACCGAGCACGTTGCTCTCAGACTGCAGGTTTACTGGTGGCTCCCAGAATATCTAAAAATAGGATGGGAGGCAAATCTTTTATTTATCAGGCTCCTCTCTTGTGGAACCAACTCCCAGCTTTAGTCTGTGAGGCAGACACCTTGTCTACTTTTAAGACTAGGCTTAAAACATTTTTATTTGATAGGGCCTATGGTTAAAATCTGATGTTAGCCTAGATCTGGACAAGTGGGGGAGTAGAGGGAGGTGGAGTGTACAGTCGGTAAAGGCGACTCTCCCTTGCCCTGCCTCCAACATGCCTCCATCTAAAAAGGCTAGGTTATCCAGAGTTATCTCTGTAGTTATGCTGCTATAGGCTTAGATTGCTGGAGGACATACTGACCACTTTCCACACTACTTTCCACTACTTTCTTCTACAATCTGCTCTTTAACTGTATTATTTCCTGCAATTTCAGCTGTTAACTTTATTTTTTCTCTAAGTGTTTTTCTCCCCAGAAGAAGCTACAACGATGTTCTGATGAGCTGTGGTGGCCTCATGGAGGGGGCCATCGTCTAGCACACTGCAGCTAACCACTAAAACATTATCCCTCTCCATTATTCCACTTGCAACTTCAGACTTGCTGGTCGCTTTTTCAGGGATCCAGGCTGACGTCTCACGCGCCGGCTACCTCTCTTTCCCCGTCTTCTCCGATGCTTCCTTCTCGAGCTGGGGCGGACAGAGGGCCGACACATCACGGCTTGGGGGGAGAGAGCAAACGGGCAGTCCAACCAGCAGCACTATCCGTGAGGTTCCCAGCTGGCGCAGCCCGGTTCCCAGCGCGCGCTGCCCACTACATCAACGGAAGGACGAAGCTTCAGCAGCGCAGCTCGATCGTATGTCAGCAGAGAATCCACACCATTCAAAAAAAGCATCAGAGACAACAAAAATGCACAAAAGCCAACAAAACGCCAATAAAAACCAGTAAAAAGCAAGGTACCAGTGCATAAAGAGGACGAGCAGCTCGCAGCGTGCAGCTCGCAGCGTGCACCCGCGCGAGCGCCATCTTACTCTCAACTCAATATCTTGACCTGGATTGTATTTAAATTACATTAAAAACATCCTTTATTCTAATACCTGCTAATCCTGGTTACTGTCTGTTTGTGATTAGTAATAAAGATGTTCTAATGCTGCTTAAACTGCTTAAATAAATGGATAAATAGAAACGCATGCTTTTAATCTACTATTTTATTGTTTTTTTCTTGGCAGCAGCTACCGCTACACACTTAGGGTAATATATCTGTATTATCTCTGCTACAAGAGACCTATAACAACACTTTATTTCAACTCTTAAGTTTTAATTTAGAGATTAAAAGGGACTAATTAATTTGTACAATCACATAACACTGTCTTCTAAAATAAACTTCCAGTTTGCAATGATAAAGCTCAGTCTTCCTAAATATTCTCGTGTTTTTGTTGCTACTTGTTAGATGCATGACTCTTCTCTTAGTTTAGTAACAAAAGGCCTTGGTTATGTTCTGGGTGACAAGCTGTCTGGCCTGTTATCTCTTTAAGCTTTTTACCTTTGAGAAACATGAGCTTGTGTAATTCAATGATCTTTTGATGTCCACAAGAAATGAGACAGGTGTTTATTATACCTGGTGGAGGCAGGTGGCAACTGATGGAGAATGGTAGAGAAAAATCCACTTTGTGGCACAACAGTCGTCGTAAATAGAGGGCACAAGTATGGGTAAGAGAAGAGGAAAGGGGAGACAACTATTTGTTCTATTGCTGTTTTTGTTTTTATTTAATGAACAGGATGAATTGATATTTATTTTTAGTTGATGTTCCCATCAGCTGAACCTGCATCAGTCACTTTGGCTGAAAAGCTTATAGGATTAGAGCAGCTATGTTACTTTCCACTGGTTACACGTCGGGGTTGTCAGGCCGACATGCAGAACAGCAGCAGAAGCACATCATTAAGGATTTTACCTGCATAAAACTAGTGATTTGGAGAAAGCTCCAATGCACTTAGTTTTTGTTTTTGCTCATGGATTTTTGCTGCATCAAAAATGCAGAATGACTGTGTGTGTGTGTGTGTGTGTGTGTGTGTGTGTGTGTGTGTGTGTGTGTGCGCGCGTGTGCGTGTGTGTGTGTGTGTGCGCGCGCGCGTGTGCGTGTGTGTGTGTGTGTGTGTGTGTGTGTGTGTGTGCCAGCAGAAAGTTTGAAAAATGCTGTAAAAGTTATACAATACTCAAACAGATGTACATCTCATAGCTGGGTCCCCTGGCAGACGGACAGTAAAACGATCGGTCCAGAATGGAGAATATTTTGTTTTAAAATTTCATTTCATTTGCAGGACTTGAATATTGTCATAACTAACCTGAATATTAGTTTATTATTCTGTTGGATAACAATGATGAACATTAAATAATGGCATAAAGAATAATATACAATTTTATAGAAAACAAATTTAATAAAATAAAATCACAAACTTTAGTTACACAAATGAATTAAACATGGAGTTCATTTGATTATTTTACTGTTTTTGTCCAACAAGACTGCGCCTGCTTTAGAAAATGAGAAATAACACACCGATCAGGCCACATTTATGACGTTGCAAATAAATAAATTAAATAATTTGTTGTTGCTGTTGGTGAAATTGGGGGTCTGTCTTTTTTTATTATTGTTTAAAATGAGCACAAAATATTGGATTCATTTTCAAATGTTGCAAAATCCAAAGGATGTGAATGTTTTACAACTTTTAAAATATTGTCAGAAATGTTAATAATTGTTTTTTAAAAACTGAAGTTTTATGAAAATATTTTTATTAAGCTTTGAATTTTCTGGATTTTTAGTTTCATTTCAGTTCAATTTGGTATGAAATACCATAATATTCAGTCATTTAAGAAAAATAATAAGTTGCTTTAAAAAACTAAACAAGAACGTCACGTCTTACGTATAAAAACTAGATACCCTGTAAAAACACTCAATGAAAGTGTTGTTTACAGATTTAGCTCATTGTGGAGGAAGAATCTGCAACCTGATGCTTGAAAGTGTCTTTTTATCAACACTGATGTCACAGTTGAGCATTCATTCTCTCCTTTTATGCGTTGTGAATTGTTCAAAGTGGGCAAAAACTGCTAACAGGAGTGGGCGTTTTCAGTGTGTCAGAGAAGGACTGCATCAGTGGCATCACACCAGAGTGCTGACTCACAGGTTTGTGTGTGTGTGTGTGTGTGTGTGTGCGCGTGCGTGCGTGCACGCGCGTGCGTGCGTGCGTGCGTGTGTGTGTGTGTGTGTGTGTGTGCGTGCGTGCGCGCGTGCATGCGTGTGTGTGTGTGTGTGTGTGTCAGCTTGGCCACTTTCTCTAAATACAGAAATCATCCTGGTTCCCTCCTAAATAAAAGCAAAATAAAATAAAAATGAAAACTCTTCCCAAACTTTAAAAAATGTTATGGCTATAATTAGAAATCCATACAGTTCCATCAACAACATATTTACAATATTCCATACAATTAGAAAGTAAACAAAGTCGTCACTATATCTGAAAATAACATCAAATTCTTTTTCTAGTGTGAATAACGTGCAAATTTCCTGAATTAAATCCTTTAAATTCTGATTTATTTTCTCAGAAATCACACATCTTCGTCTTTCACGCTTCAACCAAGTTAGTCTCTGCTTTCTTATTGTAGATGACGCGGCACCTCCACCTGGAAAATAACAAGAACATATTCGCAGTTATCATGAGGAGCCGATCAACACCTCAAAGGTCGTCTTTTAGATGCTGCACCAAGGCAATCGTTTCCAGCTTTGTTGGTGCGGTTAAGTGTCATGTGTGCTGTTATCGAAGCTCCGGAGAACCGTTTCTATAAATACCTGCAGCACTGAGAGGATGGAATTTAACAGCTACACCCAGAGACCCCCATTATCTGAGGGCAGAGATGATTTTCCACAACAATGTGATGAGCTGCTGAAAAGCCAACGCTAATGCCTCCTCTTATGTAAAAGCAACACATTACACTAAACAAACCATGGCTCAGGTAATGGTTCCCTTCAGTTTCATTATCACTGTTTCAGGTTATCATCCACTTCAGGGTAAAAGTACACTGCCTGACAGAGCATTGCTGCCTATGTTCAAACCAAAGGGGGAGCTGGTGCAGTGGTGCCCATAGAAAGTTTCCACAGGGGGCCTAGATCAGGCAAGAAAAAGTGTTGGGGGTGGCACACCAAATCGGTCCTTATGGTAAAATGGTAAATGACCTTTTAGAGTCCTACTACCCCCCAAGGCGCTTCACAGCACATTCACCCATTCACACTCTGGTGGCAGTGAGATACAAAGTCACCACAGCTGCCTTGGGCCGCACTGATGGAAACAAAGCTGCTGAATACTAGTGCCACCGGTCAATGTGGGTGGAGTGTCTTGCCCAAGGACTCCACAACTGTGACTGACTGAGCTGGACTCAATCCCGCAACCCTCTGGTTACAAGCTGGGCACTTAACTCCTCTCTGCCACCGTCTCCCACAACTCATTCGATTCAAAGCTTTTATTGCTATTGCACAGTTGACTTGCAACGACAATAGTGGTTAGCACTTCATAGGTGCTCTGGGACAGTTTAGCCTGTGGCTGTCAAATGTTCATCATAAAAACAATAATCATCCAATGCATTTACCTCCAGAGACATCCTCAAAACTATGGAAATTTATCTTTAACTTAACTTTATCCTTAACTATCCATAACTTTTTTTAATGAGCAACAACGACCTATACACATTTCTGTAACTATGACTTTTTTTATTTATTCATTGATTGTATATTTTATAGCGTTTTACATTTATGTTTTAGTTATGTTTTAGTTAGTTAGTTAGTAAGTAAGTAAGTAAGTAAGTAAGTAAGTAAGTAAGTAAGTAAGTTAGTTAGTTAGTTAGTTAGTTAGTTAGTTAGTTAGTTAGTTAGTTAGTTAGTATGTTATGTTGCCGTAAATCTGCTAATACAGGCCCGGGTCTGTATTCGACTCAAGCTCATCAAGCTCCGGGCCTTTATTGGAAGGAGGACCAGAATTAGAGGCAGGCCTCAATTTCTATTTGAGCAAAATGAACTAATGGTTCGCTGGAGTTTTTGACAATTAAAATTGCGCCCACATTTTCAAAGTTAAACACATTTCTTTTAACAACGGTAGTTTCTGCTCCCCCCCACGCGCAGCGGCCACAAACTCACTGATGCGCCTGCAGCCTCTCAGAGTTCCTGCTGCTCTAAACATTAAAATAATTATTTCATTTTCTGTTCCTTACTTCTGATTACCTTCAGTGGTGTCTGTTTGTTGCAACCACCAGGTACAAAACTAACTTGTTTTTATTTGACTATTTTTCTGTCCTGCCTGTTTATTATCTTCCTGCATCTCCTCTCAATCCTAAAGAAAAACTGCTACCTGGGTTCATATATATTCACCTTATGAGTTACCTTTGAACTGCAGTTCTAAAAGATCTACCGACCGCAAAAACAGCGGAGTGCTCGCCGGCCACATCAGTTAGGTGCGTCACCGAGGACAAAACAGGTGATGCGCCCCGCTCCACAGCAGCGAAAAGCATCAGGCACAAATAAGACAGAAAACATAAAAGGAAATGAGCCGACATGAACGATCGCGTGTTAAATTAGTTTTTGAGGTGGCGACACCTGATTTGATAATGTTACTGTGGCCGCGCTTAGGATGCAGATCTCTGGAGCGCGTCAACAATCAGAGCTTTGCATGCACAAACTGGTTAAGGTTAGAATGGGGGTGAGGGGAATGTTAAATTGCAAGAGGGTAAAGGTCACAATTTGGTTAAATGTCCGTTTTACGGCGGGTGTCGGTACCAACGCTGTGGCACAGCGCGTTGCCTCCCGACGCGCAGGGGCTTGTCACCTGCTGACAGCAGGCTGCTGTCTTTTCCGAGGACTGCATCTTGCCGGTCATTATCACGTGACAGCGACTAGTCGATGACAGGCATAAAAAGTCACTATAGAGCGGTGAAGTCGACTATTGACTAGTTCATACAACCCCTGCTACTGCTCCCCAGAGTGTTCTGCAGCATAATCAGCATGTTCTCTTTGAACTTGATATCAAATTTTCACCTCCTCTTCATCTCCGCACGGTTAAAGTTACCCTTGCGGTCTATCACTGGCAAATCAAAAGTGAGACGATGACACAACCGCCCCCCGTACTTGCTTGTTACCACATTCCACCCGGCCACAATAAAAAAACGGCCATTATTCACCTCCGCCGACTCCGACACCGGCCAAAATATGATACCCGGCAGTTAATTAAATACAGGTTAATATTAGAGGATTTACTTTATGTTATGTTGTGTTGTGTTGTGTTGTGGTGCGGTGCGGTGCGGTGCGGTGCGGTACGGTACGGTACGGTACGGTACGGTATGGTATGGTATGGTATGGTATGGTACGGTATGGTATGGTATGGTATGGTATGGTATGGTATGGTAAAGAGGATACGTTTATGGTTTGTGTGACATAAATGTGATTCATTAAAATAGGGAGCCTCCCCGTGGGGGGACCATGGCCCCCCTTGCCACCTCTTGGGGGCACCACTGAGTTGGTGGCAAAAAGCCTACTGCCAAGCCTACTGCACCAACCACATTAGCCACTAAGATGAGTCAGATACCACTGCCTCTGTGTTCTCCTTGAATAAGTTACATTAGTTTGATATTTGAGAGTTTAGCAGGAACGTCTTATCTCTCACCCGTCTCAGGCTGCGGATGCTGCTGTTACGGATGGACTCCATCAGCTGATCGTGGGCGGACCTCATCGGCGTGGATGGCCTGCTGCCCTCCTCCCCTCTCTTCTCCGCCGACACGGGTCTCAAGGTGTTCTTGAGCTCCTTCAGGATGCTCCTCGTTTCATCCTTCCCCGTCTTCTTACCCTTCTTGCTTTTTGATTTAGACATTTTTTTGCTTCCTGCCTCGTGGGCCTTGATGACCTCCGCGATCATCCTGGTGGGCTTCTTCTTCTCTTGCTGTGGGAGAGCTGGTGGAGGGGGAGGAGGGGGTGGGGGTGGAGGGGGTGGGGGAGGAGGAGGGGGTGGCGCGGGGGGAGTTTGCTTTTTGACCATGTCGTTTCGGGGTAGTTTGGGGGAGGACCAGGGGGAACTGTAGGGTGATGAACCAGGTGTTCCTCTCTAAAGAGAAAGGTAAAGAATTACAAAAGAAGGTTCTGGTGGAGTAGGACACGCTTCCCAGTGGGACAGGAAGTAAAGCTGCTAACCAGTGCAGATGTCCGAGGGTTCACAGCTCCATCTTGCACCCCCTGCTGCTGCCTTTGCTCCTGCAGTCGTTTCTGCCTCTGTCGGTCCTGGTTCCTGGTGAGAATCCCAGTCATGCTCATTCTGGGACCAGGAAGATTAAACTGATAACCCAGTTTGATCAAAGTGTAGTTTTCCCTCAGAACCTTCACCATCTCCATTTCCACCTGTACAGAGGTTGGTAAAGAATCAGACATCAGACAGAGGGGAGAGGGTGGATTTGGACTGACACAACACCAACCTGTCCGCCACACATGTGCCTCTGGTTGTGGAACCGAAGCTCCGTCAGGGTGCTGTTCCCAGGGAGTGCTTGAACCAGCGCCATCACGCCCTTCCCACTCACATAGTTGGACTCTATATTCAGACTGGTGATGGACGAGTTCTCCTTCAGCATCTTAGCAATGGCCAGAGCCACGTAGTCATCGGCCCTGGTGTTCGCGAGGCTGAAGACTCGTACGTGGGTGTTGGATCTCAGGGCTTCAGCAAATCGAACAAGAGTTTCCTGTAAAATAATCAGAGGGATTTTTCACAACAACAGCATACAGAGAATAATTCAAACGTGTTCAACTTTGAGATGTTTTAAATCCTTACTATAAGACCTATAGTTGTATTGTTCTTTTAAAGAGTAATTTCACCCAAGACAAGGCTGAAGAAAATCATAATGAATGTTTTGATTTCCAGGTGTGTATACCAGACTGTCCTTATTAAACCATCTGTTTATTGATTTTTTTTTTGAATGAGCTAATAAATTTTTTTTTATAAAAATATTTCTAATTATAAATATTAAGTATAAATTAATGGCTTGAGTCATTTTCTGTGGAAAAAAGCTCTGGTGCTCCTGTTTATTTGGAGGAGTCAGGGGCAGAAAACTTTATTAATATTCATGATAAGCAAATGTATTGCCTTTGTGGAGTTGCAAATGCTAAGGTTAAGCTTCCACTAGCCAAGACATGCTTTGCTTTCTGATTGCAAACCAAGGTAGGCCAATCTATGAATGCAAATATTTATTTGTGTCATAGAAGAGACTGGCTTTTGTCTCAAGAATTCCTCTGTTTCCCAACGACGGGAGCCTAAGTCGCCCATCTACTTCTGGACCATGGGTCCTCGGAAGAACAAAAAAATGAATGGAAGTCAGTGGGGCTAAAAACGCTATTTTCTAATTCCGCTTGTTTTGTGCCATGGATTTCACATATGGCGTCCGTAAATTTTAAAGACACATTTTGATACAAAGAACATGCTTATTTTCGAACAGGGGGAAACGCTATTTTAGGTTTTGTGTGAAAATAAGTCCAGGACTACAAATGTGTTTCACGAAAGTGAAGTCATCAAACCAGACACGGAGAAAACTGAGGAAAAAGGCCTGTAAGTTCAGCAAACTTCCCACAGGAGGAAAGAACCACCATAAATCTGGTTATGTGGTAAGTAGCAGCTACTTTGGGGAGAGGAGATTATGTGGTGACGTCACATATGCGACGTGCCGATTTCTAGTTTGTAGTCATGCTAATGATGAACTTTTACAAGCTAATAAATCTCAAAGTATGTGACTGGCGTGGTCGAAACACCCATCATTACTTTTCATTTAAAGTGCAGTTCAACATATGTGTGATCCAGGGCGTAAGGCAAAGCGGATTAGAAAATAGCGTTTTTAGCCCCGTTGACTTGCCTTAATTTTTTTGTTCTTCCAGGGACCCGTGAGCCGCCCAGAAAGGGAGGAGATTTAGGCTCCCTATGCAGGCAATGGGTTGAGCCTGCATGTGTGACAGATCGTATTTCAGTAAGAACAATTATTGTACGTTTTTCAGGGAACCTTTAATTTTATACTTAATAAAGTAACCAAAAAAAGAACATTATTAAGCTAATGTCATGTATTTTTTGAGAAACTGTTCCCAACCTTATTTTTCATTAAACTCTACAAGTTTCTGCACATATTTCTCTCAGCGTTAGCTAAACGTAGCATTGACTAGGTTATTTTTGCTTAATTTCTACTTGCAACCAAAGAGATCAGAAAATCGATGTTAGGAAAACATTTCAAAATCTAGCCTCTGTTCAGAAAGATGCAAAACTATTTATTTATTTATTTATTTTTGTGTGTGCTTGTGTTGTTTATAGCAGTTTAAATTCACAATTAGCCAATATCTAACTAAGGCTTGCAGTTAGAGAAACTGTGGAACATCTGCAACCCTCCAAATTTACCTCACTAGCCTGTAGGATTCACTGATGAGATGTAAAACTGGAAGATGTCCTTTTTACGGGGTTGGATTGGGGTTTATCGATCCCGAGCGCAGCCTCTGCTGCAGCTCACTGCTCCCCATGGGGATGGGTCAAATGCGCAGATGTAAATTCCCCAGCATGTGATGATGAATAATGAGACTTGTTCTATCATACATTTGATTTTTTTGAATACTAGACAGATTTTAGTAGAAAATTGAATTTGATGCTTTGTGGACCCGTTTTAATAATTTTGACACTGAACTCAGGATTGAAGATGCTTTAAAGTCATCGTACCTGTGAGATGTCGTCGATGTTGTTCAGATTAAGCTCTGTGAGTTGGAGGTCGTTGCTGAGGACTCGCTGAAAAGCGTCATCAATAACAGTTGGGTTCCCATTTGCATTTAGGTCAACAGGTGGAGGAGGAGGAGGAGGAGGGATCAGCTGGATAGGCTCCGCCCTCTGAAGCTTGAGAAACGTTGGTTTGTTGGTTTTGAGTGAATTTGAATCGATCACTGGTTCAGGTTTGGATTCATTATCTTCTTCCTCCTCCTCTTCTTCTTCTGTTACAGGTTCCTCTTCTTCCTCACTTTCCTCCTCCTCTTCTTCTTCTTCTTCTTCTTCTTCTTCTTCTTCCTCATCACTACTTTCATCTTCATCCTCATCTTTTTCTTTTGAATGTTCATTTATTTTACGTTCTTTCTCATTCTCGTCATTTTGTTCTTCCTCCTCTTCTCTGTCTCGTGTCAAGCTGCCCTCCTCTTGTTCTTCATCCTGTGTTTGGACACATTACGTATGCCTTTAAACGTTTGGCCTTTGAAGCCTAACTATCAGAGAAACAGCTCTGGTTTCATTTGCAGTGCGACCAAATAGTTTGTTCAAATAAATTCAGCTGTGAGCTATCACTTACTGGTTTGGGGCTTCCTCCTCCTATCTCGTTCTCCAGTAGTCTACGTGTCTCGTTTTCCCAGTACTTCATCAGAGCCTCTCTGCTGAAAGTCCCTGTTGGAGTTTTATCCGTCTGGTCCCTCTGTCTGTGTCCGATGGGCACGTTGGCGTCAGGATCAATGTCCGCCAACTCTTTCTCCAGCTCAGCCAGCTCCTCCGGGCTAAGTGAAGCCAGCAGCTCGTCCTCATCGACATCTTCATACTTACTCAGCTCCCGGCGATACCCAAAACAGCTCATGTCCAAAGCCTGATCAGGAGAATCCAGCCGGCAATTAACTAGAATAAAGTGTGTAGAATGTCCAGGTTTGGAGATTAAAGCTGCTGGAGATCAATAAACTGAGGGGATCAAGTCCAGAAATATTGATCCATGCCAAGGAGAACTGTACAAATTGAAAGAGTAATGTAGTCTTAACTGGAGACGATGTGTGTGTGTTTCCCCGTCCTCTCCTTTCTAATCTGGCCAGCTGCTGTTTAGGCTTTAAGAGAGGGATCAGAGGGGAACGTACCAAGTGTAGGCCTCATGATGCAGCGTCTTTTTTTGGGAGTCTCTGAGCTCTGAGGCAGAGCCACAAAAAGCCTGTGAGCTCAGCGGCCGGTCATTGTGACAGTCCGTCACTATGAGTTGGGCGGCTTTGTTCACGGCCAAAAAAAGATCTGCTGGACCGAACAGATCCGTAGAAAAAAGAAATTTAAACTCGGATAATGTGTTAATCCAACAAGTAGGTGTTTTCAACTTTTTTACACAAATATTTCAAGAGGAGGAGCAAAATGGTCACGGTAAAAGTCCCGGAAGGCCACAAAAATTGGATTTTATTCCTTTAAAAATGCAGAAACTAGTTTAGAAAGACTTTTAAAAAGCTGTTCTTCATCTGAAAGTATTGAGACAAAATTCTTCAGTCTAGAAAAACAGTGTGTGTGTGTGTGTGTGTGTGGGGGGGGGGGGTCACAGAATTAAATAAAACAACAAAATGGAATCTTGAATCAATAAAATGTGGTAAATGGCCTGTATTTGATATAGCGCCTTCTAGAGTCCTGGAACCCCCCAAGGTGCTTTACAACACAATCAGTCATTCACCCATTCACACACGCTGGTGGGGATGAGCTATGGTGTAGTCACAGCTGCCCTGGGGCGCACTGACAGAGGCAAGTTCTGCCGAGCACTGGCGCTGTCATGGTCTGCGTGTCTCCTTGTGTTCTTCATCCCCCTCTAGGATCCCCTTATGTGTCTCCTTGTGTTCCTCATGTGTCCCCTTGTCTGCAGCCCCTCCACATTCAACCCCCCCCCCTCCCCCCGACCCCCACCCCCCCACCCCCGGTATCCACCCAGGTCCTGTGCCCCCGTTGGTCTCCGCTAGTCACCCCTCTGTAGTTTTTCTATAGGTTCAGCTTTTCATTAAATTTGTCTCTTTTAGTGTGTTTCTTTCCCCACCGGTTTATTAGTTCTCCTCCCTCCTTAGATCATTAGTTATTTATCTTGCTCTTCTTGTCTTTAGGTTTTGTTTTTATACTTAGGTCATGTTATTTTCCCCTCCTCTGCTCACTTTCCTCTCCCTGATTAGTTGATTGATTTCACTAGGTTTCTCTCCCCACGCACCTGCAGCTCATCTCCCACTCATCCTGCCCCAGTGTATTTAACCCTGTCTGCGTCTCAGTGTGGTGTTGGTTCATTTAGGTCTCTAGGTTTTTTGGCTTATGCTCTACTAGGTTTTCTTTGGTTCTGCCCTACTTGGTATTTTTTTGGCTTCGTACCATGCTTTGTTTTTCGTTGGACTCATCATCTTAATAAAGATGTTTCATTTTACATCCTCTCCTGCTCCGTGTCGTTCTGGGTGTCTGCACATCGGGTCTTACCCCTCCACTTCTCAACGTGACAGGCGCCACCAGTCCTTCCGACCACCATCAGCAGGCAACGTGGGTTAAGTGTCTTGCCCAAGGACACAAAGACGGGGACAAAACTGAGCGGGGCTCGAACCTGCGACCTTTCAATTACGGGGTGAGCACTTCACTTTTGTGCCATTGTCACCCCAATGCTTTTACTGATGTTACTAAAATGCTAAAAAAATCAAATAAAAAGCTGTCGGTTGTTAATGTTTTTATTTAATTGCCACACGTGGACTTTTCAGCTGAATTGATGGAATTTTTAAACATATTATACAAGAGACAGAAAACAAGACATGTATAGAAAGGCATACAAACGCAAAATAGGACATTCAAATCTATGGTTATTTTTGATTGGTGCTTCTCCTCAGGAAGGTGCATTCCACGAGGATTAGAGCTGACCGTACAGGTTGTATTCTCTGTAGGTCAGGTAGCTCATCAGCCGGGGAGGAAAAGGAGCAGCGGACATGGCCTCTGGGTCATTTAGCATCCTGATGCTCATCTGACCTCTGACAACCAGTCGGCACAGGTGCTGCAGAGACCGGGGCTCGTCTAAAGACACACAAACAACCTCCAGGTAGTGAGAGGATTTATTTTAGCCTTTTGTGTGTATTTTTCTTTGGTCTGTTTGTGCCCTTACTCAGTATAGCAGAAATCTCATCCCACTCCGGCGTCCTCTTCAGGATGCGCTTCAGGTTAGAGCAAATATCGACGTGGCTCACGTAGTCCAGCAGGGCCCTAACAACGCTGCCCGCCAGATGGGCCAGCCACGACACTGACACAAACTCGCAGAACTGAAAAGGAGTCAAATGCATCATTTAAACTCAAAACAGCATCAGAAGAGGATGTCTGTCTAATCTCTTACCGAGATGATGATCGGTTGGCTGTAAATGCGATAAGCTTGATTATGGAGGTCGGCCCATGCAGAGTCCGCTCCTTCACGGTCTCCATGGAAACACTGGAAGCATCTACAGGAGAGATTATTGTATTTTACTGATTATAGTCAATTCAGCTCCAGAAACTCAATGTAGAACTACCTGAACGGAGAAGAAAGAGGACTTAAGTGACTTTGAACATAACATGGTTGCTGATGCTAGACAGGCTACTCTGAGTATTACACAAACTACTGATCTACTGGGATTTTCACTCACAACCTTTGATAGGCTTTATAGAAAAGTATCTAGTGAGCATCAGTTGCATTAACCATCTACCATCTCTGAACAATAAAAACCTTGAAGCAGATGAACTCCAACTGCAGAAGACCACAGCAGGTGTCTCTCATGTCAGCTAAGAACGGGAAACTGAGGCTATAATTCGCACTGTGTCACCAGAACTGAACAGGAAAGAGTCTGGAAACCCATTCCTGGTCTGATGAGTCTGGATGTCAGCTGCAACAATCAGATGATGGCGGAGAGGAGGAGATGCGCTGATTAAACTTGTCTGCTTCCAGCAGGATAATTCCTCAAGTCTTTAAGATCAGATCCTATCTAACTGGTTTCTCGAACATGATAATGAGTTCACTGGTCTCCAAAGTCATCAGATCTCTGTCCGGTCCAGAATTTTTGGGATGTGGTGGAACAGAAGGTTCACATCAGGATTGTGAAGCCAACAAATCTGCAGCAACTGTTGCAGTCGGATCAATCTAAAGTGATGCTACCGGGAACAAGCCAGGTGTACCTACTAAAGAGGCCTGTGAGAGTTTATACGTGCTTGTAGGCCTGATATCCACTGTTGAGCAGCAGTCTCAACATGACGCGGTCTCTGAGGCAGTACTGCAAGGCGGTGGGGAACACTGTGTTGCTGATCACTCTGAAGTAACAATTCACATCAGCTCCGTAGGACAGCAGCAGCTGCACCAACTCAAACCTGCACACAAAGACTTCATCAGCCTGCTTTTTCCACAGAAATCATCAACCTGAAAGCACTCAATTATGCTGCAGACCTCTCCGCGCGTACAGCAACCAGGATGCACCTCAGAGGGTCCAGATCGGTTTGGGCTCCAGCTTCCAATAGCAGCTCAGAGCAGGTCACATCACCGTTGGAAACGGCAAAGAACAGAGCAGTTTTTCTCAGGTCATCGTAGTTCTCTGTAGGTAATAATGTAGTAAAACAATGTTGCAATAATATGTTGGATGAAAACTAATTTACAGGCTTGTTAAATGCAGCAGATGATCTACCAGAGATGTGTCTTTCCAGCAGGGCGTTGACGTCATAACCTTCCTGGATGAGCAGAGCGAGACTCTCAGCCTGACCCCCGTCGGCTGCTGAGTGGAGCGGGCTCTGACCCGACAGGCGGATCGCTCTCTTTGTAGTGACTGGGATGAGAGTCCTCAAGGCCCTGCAGAGAGGAGTGGGAGGAAAACAGGAAAGGAGGGAGCAACAGAGACACTGAGGAACATAAAACAGGACAGGGGAAAAGCTCATTACGTCGTGGTTGGAGTTGTGGTTTTATTTAGAAGCTGAACTGAAAAACAGATCAACAGAGAGCTCTTTGTGGAGCTTGCATCAGAGAAAATGCTGCAGAGCTGTGGTGTTTGTCTCTGTTGCTGGATTGGTTGGATAAAAAAAAGATTTAAACTCATGTAAATGTTCTTGGAACTTGATAATCTGTTAAGATTAGATTGTTATGTCCTGATGCATTGGAATTATCGCTGTATCTGTCATCATCAAGTCAAACCGCCTCAGTAAATGAGGAGGAACTCACAGTATGTGGCCTTCGTATGCAGCCCTGTGGATGGGCAGCTGGCAGGCGTAGCTGGCTACGTTTGGGTTGGCTCCGTGCTCCAAAAGCAGCTTGATGCAGTCCAGGTTTCCAGAGCCAGCTGCATCATACAGAACTGAGTCTCCATTGCAGGCCTGGGCGTTCACATCACCCCCTAAAGGAGGGCAGAAGAAGTACAACACAGTCAGAGAAGGGAAGATGAAGCATTTTTGCACATTTGTGTCCCACCGTGTTGTATGAGTATTTCCAAAGCTTCTGTGTTGCCGTGCTCGGCCGCGATCCCCAGAGGTGTCACCCCGTGACCATTTGTGGACGTTACTTTGGCGCCGTGTCGAAGCAGCAGCATCAGGACTGCTGGGCAACCCACCTGGTGTGAAGGTGACACATCCAATGAAGAAGGAGGTAAAAAAAACAGAAGAAACTGTGTCAAAATGTTGAGTTCTTTGATGTTTAAACTACCGCTCACCTTTGCAGCTTCGTGGGTGGCCGTCCACTTAGTGAGACACACCTGCTCCACAAAGGCCCCGCCCAGGATGAGGGATAAGACCATGTCATACGAGCTCCGTCTCACTGCTGTGATGTGTGAAAGGTGGGTAAATATTCAAATATATTTATAAACACAGCATAAACTTTTGATTATGAACTTTCTGGATAATGCTGAAGGGGAAACTCATCTAGAGAAGAGAAAACATACAACAAACAAAAAACAGCAGGGGAATTTCAAGAAAGAACTATAAATATGTGTACTCAGCCTTGCAGCCACAAATGATTCTATTTATGGACGCACACTGTCAGAAATACCTGATTTAATTCTTTTAATTATCCTATTTTCAGTTTAAACTGGCCCAAATCTGACTACTTTAACCAAACTAGAGCTCAGTCTGTGAGAAAATCAAAACAAGCTGAAAGTTGGATTCCAACTGCTGGTTTGCAGTGATTGTTTGGTAGTGTGTGCTACCGATTAGCAGAGGAGACTCGTTCCTGTCATTGGTGTTGTGCGGGGAAGCTCCATGCTTCAGCAACATCTTAGCATTCTCCACCCGACCAGCCTCTGCAGCCAGACTCAGAGCCGTGTCTCCATCCTTCGTCTGCTCCTCCAAAGTCAGGTCTGTGGATAACATTACTGCAAAGAAACAAGAACAGATCTGCTACACCAAGGATTTTTTTATTTATTTATTTTTTATTCACACTCTTCTCAGTTGCTTTGGACTCAGACCTTGCAGCACCACATGCAGGATCTCCAGCTGTGGCTGCACAGCTGCTGCATGCAGCGGCATCCAACCGCTGCTGTCCCTCTCTGTGAAGGCAGACACACGACATGACAGCTCCTGCAGAGAATCCACATCCCCTGTGGAGGTGCACACGTGTGTGAAAACAAAGTGTTTAAGTCTGTTTAATGTTTGCACGCATGTAATCTCACCTTTGGCAATGGCTGCCATGATCTTTGTGGAGTCTTCACTGTTTGTTTGTTTCCTATAAAAATATAGGAAGTATTTTCTTCAGAAATGCTACACAAGAGCTTTATTACTGTAAATGTTTATCTTTTATTTCCGCAAAAGGTAAATTTCCATCAATAACACAGAGTACTCTAAGTTAATGATGTCACATTTCATTCATACCGGTCCGTTCGTACTGAACCTGGAAGCTTGTAGGCATCCTGAATGCTCTCAAGTACGGCAAACTCAATCAGCTCCTGGTTTATGCCTTCCTGCTCAAGGTCATCCATGTCTGAAGGTGAAACAACAAAAATAAAATGGTCTCAAAGTTATTGCAAGAGTCTTCAACCACGCTGGAGTCCCATGTCTCTTAAGTTTGTCCTCAGCTTGTTAACTGACATGGTTCATGCAGTAACCTGAGTCAGAGGTGAGCAGTAGTATAAACTTGTCACTTATCGCAGCAGAAGCCTCGGAGTAAAGTCAAAGTTTTTATTATCTCACCTTTTTGGTCTGAGGAAGCGTCCCTCAGCTCTCCGACCCGTGTTTTTGTTTTGCAGGTTCCTCTCTGGGCCGTCTGGATTATTTTTAGGAGTGACCTCCTTTAAATGACCTGACTCAGCTCATGGTCCGCCTGTCATCTTTGCACTCCCCAAACAGCAACACTGTGGCACTGTGGCAAGTAGAAAAAAACCACACGACACGTTTGTTTGGCTGCTGACGCCAGACTTGACATGCAAATCATCACGGACCCAGATCTTCTGTCGCAGATCCACGTTCAGTTTGGTTATTGTTGTAGTTCCAGATGTTTTTCACACATATAAACCAGTTTATTGTTGTTTGTTTTCATTATAAATAGGCAACATGTTCCCGACAAATCTCTTTCCTAACGAGCTAAAGTGTTAGCAACAGCGCCACCACGAGATTAGTTACGCTAAAATCTTATCTTTAAAAGAACAGTGTTAGTTTCACAGGTGGTAATGAAGAGGATGATTTGAATAATTAACGCACTCTTGTTGGTCTTTTGAGCTGAGTTTCCACGTAACCATAGCAACCATATCAGTGCCATATTGGAGGAGCAAACAGCAGCATTAGGCAATGTGAACTACAAATCTAACCGTTCAGTTGAAGCTTCACAAGGACATAAAATTTATTTAGTTCTAAAATAAACATCCTTTTATTAGTTTAAGTTTTCACTCATGATTGACATGAAACTGCTACCAATAGCAAATTTTAAATGAACAAGACCCAAATTATGTTTAAAAACCCACAAAAGCCTTCAAACCACCAATGAAATCGTTCTTTTCTGATCTATTAGTCAGGCTAGGTTTATGTTTCATACCTGTATTATTTTTGTTTTTGTATCATTTTTATTGTTTCTGTTTTATTCCCTTTTTGGATACATTGGAGGAGGTGCTGGAGAGCGCTCCTTCCCGTGACTCCTCGTTCTGCTGGGGGACTTTAACGCTCACGTGGGCGATGACAGTGAGACCTGGAGAGGTGTGGTTGGGAGGAACGGCCCCCCTGATCTGAATTCGAGTGGTGTTTTGTTATTGGACTTCTGTGCCAGTCATGGATTGTCCATAATGAACACCATGTTCAGACATAAAGGTGTCCATATGTGCTCTTGGCACCAGGATACCTTAGGCCGCAGCTCAGTGGTCGACTTTGTTGTTGTTTCATCTGACCTGCGGCCGCATGTCTTGGACACTCGGGTGAAGAGAGGGGCGGAGCTGTCAACTGACCACTACCTGGTGGTGAGATGGCTCCGATGGCGGGGAGGATGCTGGTCAGACCAGGCAGGCCCAAACGTATCGCGAGGGTCTGCTGGGAATGTCTGGCAGAGTCTCCTGTCAGAAGGAGCTTCAATTCCCACCTCCGACAGAACTTCCAAAATGTTCCGGGGGAGGCGGGGGACATTGAGTCTGAATGGACCCTGTTCCGTGCCTCCATTGTTGAGGCGGCCGACCGGAGCTGTGGTCGCAGGATTGTTGGTGCCTGTCGTGGTGGCAACCCCCGAACCTGCTGGTGGACACCGGCGGTTAGGGATGCTGTCAAGCTGAAGAAAGAGTCCTGTCAGGTCTTTTAGCCTGTGGGGCTCCAGAGGCAGCTGATGGGTACCGGCAGTCCAAGAGGAACGCGGCTCGGGTGGTCGTGGAGGCAAAAACCTGGGCATGGGAGGAGTTTGGTGAGACCGTGGAGCAAGACTTCCGTACGGCTTCGAGGAGATTCTGGTCCACCATCCGGCACCTCAAGGGGGGAAAGTAGCCTAAGTCGAGAGGCCCAGACTTCCCTCTCCCCAGCCACTTGGGCCAGCTCCTCCAGGGGAATCCTAGGCGTTCCCTGGCCAGCTGAGAGACATATGGGCCATTCCCATCTGTACCGGGTCGGCCCGGGCCGGGTAGCCCCAGTCGGCCCAGTTGATTCCACACATCCTTGTCTTAAGCCCATGTGGGCTGATTCTACCCACCAATCAGAGGCTTGCTCTAATGGAAGGTGTGAATTTGCTGTCAGCAGTGGGTGTGTTGGCCCTGGTTGGCCTGAAGCAGACCCCCTCGAGAAGAGGACTGAGAATGAGCCTTGGTTGGCCCGGAAAGATACCAGGCCACCCAGATATGTAAACAACCTACGCTACCCGGCCCGGGCCGACCCGGTACAGATGGGAATGGCCCAATAGTCCCTCCAACGTGTCCTGGGTCTACCTTTAGGCCTCCTCCCGGGTGAACATGCCCGGAAAACCTCACCAGGGAGGAGTCCAGGAGGCATCCTGACCAGAAGCCCGAGCCACCTCAACTGGCTCCTCTCAATGTTTTGTTTCTGTATTATTTTTGTTTCATGCCTTTACTATTTATCCAGGTGATGACTAAAGTTTACCACCAGACCTTTTCATTTATTTCATTTAGTTATTTCAGCAGACATATTTAATATTTAGGATTTGAATCAAATGCACCTCAAACATGATGTTTTGGTGCTTTTTCGACATTATAATTCACCTGTACAAGAGCCAATGAAACCACAAAAATGTAAATAAAAGATGGTAAATGACCCGTACTTGTATTGCGTCACCCCCAAGGTGCTTCATATCATAATCAGTCATCCACACATTCACACGCTGATGGTGATGAGCCACGATGAAGCCACAGCTGCCCTGGGGCGCACTGGTGGAGCACTGGCGCCGCCGGTCTTTCAAACCACCAAAGCAGGCAAGATGGGTTAGATGTCTTGCCCAAAGACACAACAGCAGCATTCTCAGGCGGGAGCCAGGATCAAACCTGCAACCTTCTGATTAGTAGACAACCCGCTCTACCTCCTGAGCTACTGCATATAAATATTTTAAAGGAATCGTACCACCGGTTCCTTTATGAACCATGAACTTGTTCAGGTCATCCTTGTTTAATCACTCTATGAAGACACAGTGAACACCCGTCATTATTTTAAGACAACAAAGAAAAAGGGCTGTTAATGTTTGCAGACTGCGGGAGGAAACTAAAGCCCCCAGAGAAGATGCAGAGCAGACCGAGTACTCTCCTCAGGAAGTGAAACGTTTTGAAATAATTTGCTTTTCTTCATTTCCCCAATCTATCCCTTGTGACTGCTATTGATTTGGTAATGGAAATCAATTTGGATAATGGCTTTTACATGGGTTCACTTATCAGTGAGTATCAGGGGCAGATCTGGCAACTGGGTCTGTTCTCACTGAAAACATATCCAGTAACAGAAGAGGTCCAGGCCACCACGTAATCCACTAAGACTTGATAAATACTCTAAAACTCGGTCATTTCATAAAGATTTGTTTTAAAGGAGCATATATTCAAATTCTCCCTGGCTGTGGTATTTTCACTCTTCCAAACAACAGCTTGGGGAATAACCCTAACATACTCCTGGAGAAATATTCTCTCTGGAGAACAAGCACCCACTTCTCCTGATGACCAAACTGATACGTGGGAGTTTATGGAAAAGTCTCAGACAGCGTCAGAGTGTGACATAATGACTCAGCTAGTGGGCGGCCTCTCCACCACGTCAAAAAGACCCCACCAGTTTGTCTGAAGTCAAAGCAGACCGCTGGGCCGTCCTCAAGTTCCTCTGCACATTTGGATGTTAGGACGCAGATAAACAAAGATGAGTTCTTCCTCTGAGCTGGAGATGCTGAGTTTTATGCACCGGATTTGAGAATCTTTGGACTCTTGCTCCATATGAGGAAGGAAGTAAGTGTTTTTTTTTTCCTTTTCACAAAGAATTGACTAAATGTATAATAATGCTGTGTTGGATTGCAAAAAAATAACTTTTACTTTACACATTTTACAGTTTTATCTTCTGTCATCTTGGTTTTAGGAAAATGTAGCATTTAATCCTATTTAAATGTAGAAAATAAATGTTCTGCATAGTATAAAATATCAACAACACTTCTATAAAAGTGCCTCCCAGAGCAGCATCTGAAGCATTTTAATGCACTAAGAGGTCTGCAGTCGCTGCTCTAAATGCACATTTAAAACCGGAAAGTACAGAGAAAACTGTGTTTTTATAGATCATAATAAAAGACATCCAAACAGGTATTCTGGAGCATATATCAGTCAATAATGATCCTTTATTTTAATGTGCTGATTTACTTTAATTCCTTAATTATATCCTTAAATTTTTAATTAAGTTGTTGGAAAAAATGTAATTAATCCTTTTTTAAATGCCAGATATATCTCCTAAACCAGCTAAAACCTTTTATCTGAAATGCATTTTAACCAGTTGTCACAGATTACCAAACAATTTAAATAAAAGCAGATTAATGCTTTAAAGAATACCCATGCACTTGTGCATAAACTTGATTTTGTGACAGCCTGCTGCATCAATAATCAGCTGCAGTTCTTTCACCGTAATTTATTGTTGCAAAGCACAGCATCCATTTTTATAATGCCGGTGAGGCTACACAACCCTCTTCAGCACATGCATGCAGGGTTGTTATTTCCTGTGCACAAATACACCAGTGGCAGCCTTGGTCGAGGCACCACTGTGTTTTTATTCTTTAAACATGTTTCACAAATTTCAGATTAACCTGATTTACAGTGAATTCAAAATTTGTCAACAAATAAAATGAGCAGTTATTTACTATCTTACTCATTGTGCAGTGGAGGTGGTGCATCATGTCTAACGTTTAATACATCGTCTGCTTCAGATCTTCAACACAACTTGTTTCCTCCTGAGTCTGTTTTCAACTTTAAACCTCTCTTCTGGGAAATTTGGAACCCCAATAACTGATGATGTGAGCAAGCTGTCGATACTGGTGAGACTGCTGACCTACATGTCACGCCATAAACGTGCTGCACGATGACCACACGTCTCCTCACCAGAGCTCTGTTGTTTTCTGTGATAATTCCTTCTTCAGAAGCAGAACATCCCCTCTGATTATGAGATTCCTGTCACTTTCATTCCCAAAGAAGTGGTATGTAGTAGCAGCAACATACCACTCATACTCAATCAGCAACTAGATGCTTGTGATGTTTTATGTCAGATAAATGTTTGTGTCTTCGTCACAGGCTGGCACCTGCTGGGTGGTTTTAAATATCTATCCTCTGGAG
>NC_091741.1:48339003-48386503 GCF_043380555.1 Nothobranchius furzeri | reverse complement strand
ATTTTACTTCCATAAACATTTTTATGCTGTAGAGCAACACGGGGGACATGCTAGCGCTTATGCTTCACAGCACAAAGGTTGCAGGTTCAAATCCCAGCTGTGGAGTAAGCATGTATGTGTGAGTTTCCCTCCCAATGCTCTGGTTTCCTCCCAGAGAAAAGAAACATGCACGTCAGGTTAATTTGTGTCCCTGTGATGAACCTAAGACACGTCCAAGGTGTCCCCATGTCCTGATTGGGTGAGTGGGGGATTATCAAATACTGTTGTAATAACACTTGCATTATAATGATATTTTTAGAATATCTGGTGCATCTGATAATGGTTTGTGGTTGAATAAGCTGCAGGGGCTAAAGTGTGCTCCTGTCGATGACAAAACCTTAAAAAGCATCTTTTAAAATGGCAATGAACTTCAAACATCGAGAACTGGACACATGTAAAGTTTTGAAAACAAATAACGTGGATTATTTTTAAAATTCTTGTCGAATTGAAACTGTTTTTGTTTCAGCTGCATCAGATGGCATGTATGATGATGTAACGTAAATAATACAAAAAAAGCCTAATAAATAACTGATTTGCTTCTGAAGATTATTTTCTAGGCCAGCTCACAATGTTGTTTTATGAAACTGATAAAAAACATCTTTAAGTACAAGAATCTCCATGTAAATGAGCTGAATACACACTTTAAAGCGCAAGTCACCCCCAAATCAACTATTTTTTTCTGATAAACTATATAAATGCGTGTCTAATCGTGCTGCAGACACGTGTAGTCAATAGTTTTGCACTTTAGTGCATTTTAGTTAAAATTTAAATATTCTGCCTGAAACTGTCAGTGTTGTGCCGTTGTCAGGTAAAAACTCTTCACTGCATTTGAATTTAAATCTGTCACCGCTATTGGCTAAGAGGTATGCTATGATGTAAACTGGTACATTATGATGTCACAATGTCGTGAGTGTGTGTATTTGTTAGTGGCTCCACCCTCTTGGTCTGCTAGGCAACAGCATTTGTTGCATTTTTCAAACATGAAGTGGGAGTGGAGTACGCTTCTTGTAAGGGGTGACTTGCTCTTTAAAAAGGAAGAATAAACGTTTTAGAGTTCACTGAAAAGACAAAAGCAGCGTCCTGAACCTGCTTTGTTTATTAAATCCGGTTTTTATTCCAAAGTTTGTAAAAAACGATCCATAATATTTAAAACCTAAGTTACTATTTGTGGCGTTTCAACATTTTAACTGTTCAGAAATAATTAGAACCCCCCCCCCCCCCCCCCCCCCCCCCCCCCCCCCCGAGACGTGATTGTTTACGCGGGGCAGGAGTCAGCAGCAGCCAAACAGCAGGGCGATTTTATCCGTCAACTTTTGACTTGAGCTTCAGGTTTATGAGACTTTAAAGACGCGACATCAAATAGCAGGTCCGGATCTGCCGGCTCCATGTCAGCTCATCAGCGCATTTCAAAGTACAGCCGCGGGACAATGGAGGGACTCACACCTCCATATAAACCCGAGGACGGAGAGGGACAGAGACGGGAGGGAAAGAGACAGACAGACTGCAACCACCGCGTCTGGCTGCATCTCGCAGCGGATTTCACACATACGTGTTGATGAGACGTTTCCCACACCACCTGCTGGGAATTAGACGCGCTGGATCTGATCCAGGATCAGTTTTATCCAAATTACGTAAAGTTATGAACCGGTTGTAGTTGCGTCTTTACGCGCGACTTCAGTCTGCTCAACTCCACGGATGAGTTTAGTTGATGTCCTTTTCTTTCTGCGCGTGCGCAAAGAAGTTTCTTTTCATAAAGGTAACTGTTACGCAAATTGTCTGAAAATGGATATAAAAACATTTTTCGATTATTAAGTCCCACATTTATGTTTTTAAACAAGTTAATAATTTTAAAACGTGGTCATTTTGTTTTGAGACATGTTGAGGTGCGTTCTCTATTTAATTGTAGCTGATCAGAAAATAAATCCTGAAACTGGAGCTAACTTTGTAAGCAGCTGATAAATTCAGCAGCACAGGGTGTAAATGAACACATTCACTTAGATTTTGTTATCGGACAGGAGGCCTTCTGCAAAACAAGTTCCTTACTTTCTGGAAATGTTATATTTTCATGCAAAAATGGCTAATAAAGCACCATGAACCTTTACCAATTCACTCGTGTGTCTTGGGTTAGATGTCTCATTAGTGTTGATAAACAGAAGATTATGAAGCCATTTGGAGACACTTGTAAAATGACAGCCTCTTCAACACCTTTCAGATTCCCTGATAACATCATGCTCTCACTTGGCTGCCAACTCACCGATGTGCATGACCCGTCCAAACACAGACGTATTGTCCACCGTGCTGCAGTTCCACCGCCTCTGCCTGAACTGGTACTGGCACTCCTTGATGCCCGTCTTGGCTCCATCTCCAATGTAGGTCATGTGATCTTGGTACAGCTGGCACAGCTTCCTCTGACTCTGCAGCCCACACAGCAGCAAAGAAGAGGAAAGATTAGCACAGATTAGTTGGCTCAATACTTTGGTCCCTGCAGGGAGATTCCCACTTTGTTTGACCACTTCAAGTAGATATGGAGCCGGTAGATGAGAAATCACTGCTGTAAGTGTCTGTTTCCTACTCACCTGTGAAAGACCAGAGAGCTGACTGCAGAGAGGCTGAGCTCCAATAATGTACATTTCAGGCCGCTGAATTGGGTTCAGACCGAGGGACCTGAAAAACAGAGGACAGGTAAGTCAGAATTTAAGGCAAAGTGATGCTTAGATAGTGAAAAAGAGCCATGGACAGACTGAGCTCCCAACAGAAGACAAAACTCAGACACAACTTTGTATTTGGGACAGGTGGCCAATAAAACTCAGATAAACAGACTCCTGAGGAGAACAACTCTGCACTCTGCAGCTTCCTTTCCTTTACTCCAAATAACATTTTCGATGCCGCTACAAAGCTGCACACGGTAGTTTCTAAATCAGGAACAAGTGTGTGGTTAATTGGGGCCCCTGGAGGCGCTGCAGCAGGCCGCCATACCATGCCATTTGGAGAAGAGCCAGGATAAATATTGTGACAGGGTCTTCACATTTGTTCCATTCACCTCCAGCGCCTCATCAACGCACCACCACGCGCAACTCCAAACCCCCAAACCGCACAGACGCAAAGGGAAGACTAATCTTCTGTAAATAGACTTTTTTGGGTATCTGGCTGCATGCAATATCTGATCGTTTTATCTGTATTTCATTTCATCATTCAAAGTTTAATTTGACTCACCACCATGAGTTTGCATCCACTAGGAGTTGGGAGCTGCAGGCCAGGAAGACGGCCGCCAGCAACACATGTCGGACAGCACCGGCTCGACTTCTCGGGACAGGGCCGTTCTCCATGATTATCACCTCCAAACAGCCAGCGCAAGGTAGAGCGCTCCTCTGCTGAGACATAAGCGGAAAATAAGCGCGTCCTGCCGGCTGAGAGCGTTTCTTTTAAAGGCCGAAAGCTGCAGCAAGTTTGCGTCCCGTTTATTTTAATTATCCTGTTGGAAACTGAAAAAAGAAATCTGCTCCAATTATCCTTCAGCCTGCGCTGCTTCTTTCTCGTCTTTAAAAAATATTCAATCAAAAATAAAAAGTCGATTCCAGATGTAAATTTGAGCAAGTTCCATTTAAAATTACTCAAAAGTCAATACATCAACTTGTCTAAATCTCACCAAACCCCCCGTGCGTAAAGTGGTTTGGATGTTTTTACGCAAAATGCCCCAAACTTAGAATTCAGCTGCGTTCAAGTTATAAAAAAAATCCATCTTAAATCAAGAAGTGGAGCCAACGTTTCTGTCCTTCCTGTCCCTCCCACGGACTGTCGCTCTGTCTCCTTCACAGTCTTTAAGTTTACACTCCTCCTCTTCTTCACACCCCGCTCCGGAACCTTCTCCCCCTCCTCTCTCTTAAGAAAACAGAAATATCTATCTATCTATCTATCTATCTATCTATCTATCTATCTATCTATCTATCTATCTATCTATCTATCTATCTATCTATCTATCTATCTATCTATCTATCTATCTATCTATCTATCTATCTATCTATCTATCTATCTATCTATCTATCTATCTATCTATCTATCTATCTATCTATCTCGTAATGAGGGGAGGGACATTTAGAAAAACATCATTCAGACCTATACTCGGTTCACGTGGTTCAGATTCCTTTTATTAGCTGAAGTGAATAATTAGTTTGAATACAAGGTGAGTGCCTCAAAATGCCCTAATCCTTCCCTCTTTAGAGTTCTAAAATAAAAGGCAACACACACACACACACACACACACACACACACACACACACACACACACACACACACACACACACACACACACACACACACACACACACACACACACACACACACACACACACACACACACACACGGTCAGGAGTCCTGCAAAGAAGAAAAGGCGTGCTGAAGCGAGCTCTCTCAGTTCATCACCAAGTCCATGAGACAAACTGCAGCCGGCGATCCCGCATAACAGCTCTTTGATCTGACTCACCCCAACCCTCTCTGAAGAGCAGGGGCCTCGTTTTTAAAGCTTATAAAAGATGGGTGCAACTTTAAGCAAGCTCCTGGCCATGTGCTGGCCTGTGTCTTAATTAAAAAAATATACAATTTAATGATGATGCCAACATCTTCAAATGACTTAATTTTGAATTTATCAGGTAAAGCCAACAGCCAAGGGGCAAACTCCACCGGCTCAAGTTAAATTGAAGCCAAAGTGGGTGACACAAATTGCAGTTTCCCTCTCATCCACTAGGGGGATGGCTCCAGAAAGGAGCAAGTTCTCACTGACTCCCATGTTAAAAATGCCAGCTTCACAGCAGGAATAAACAATACACACGTTTACAGCCAGTTACAAAATACATCTTAAGTTCAATAGGTCAATTTTACTGTTACAACTTCACTGAAGTTTTTTTTAACTCACCCGAATAAGAAGTAATTAAAGCTTGAAATTATGAATACCTAGGAGCGTGTCCATTTGATTAGCAGCAGGTGAGCTGTCAGTGCTAGTGCTAGAAGCTTGCTTCAGGGAAGGACTCGTGTTTAAAGTGTTACAGCCAAGAAGGCAGAGGGACCGGTGGCCCTGGTGGCACCAGTGTTCAGCAGCCTTGCTTCAGCTGGCTAAATAAATTACTGTCGACACCAGGAGTTGAACCAGCATCAGGACATGGCTGAACAAGGTGAAGGGCAGTTGCATTAACTGCTAGACTACCAAAGCCACTGTTGTAGGTGTAGGTGCTCATTCCTCACCCCTGCCACGTGGACCTCATTGGATAAACCATGAACCCTGCTCAATGGTCAACTTTCCTGGCGGGCTCACACAGTAGGACAGTGGGAGGGTTAAAATAGCAAGATGGTGCATCTCTCCTCTTGTTATGGCCAGGGAGCCGGGTCGTAACAGGCTCCGATATTCGGTTTGCTAAAGAAAGGAGGACTTGAATGAGGCCCTAAAACCCAGAGGCTGATAAGTGAGGGGTGACTTTGGCTCAAACGTGAAGAACAGAGATATCACAAGTTTAAAACCACACAAGTCAGAGAAATAAGGACAAATATAGATCAGCAACACTAAAATAATCTAAAAGACATTAGAATGTCCTCGTGAAAAGATTTATAATCTAAATGCCTAAAATATGAGTGAAGTAAAAGATGAGAAATCAAATGCAAATGTGATGAATAAAATAATAAGAAGGGATGAAAGAGAAGCAGCCCTCTGAAGTGGAACTAATTCTGTTTTCAAGTTTACATAATAAAATTTTAACTATTCAAAATCTATGTTAGACATCAATTTAGTTTTTAACCACTCATCTATTTTCCTCGGCTCACTCAAGGTTTAGTTAAAGGTAACAGACCCAGGAAGCAGAAAATAAATACAAATCAACACTCTCCTACTCACCTTGGGAGACCCCAAGGCTATAGGATACAAACTACCCCAGAAAATCTCCTTCCAGTGGGATCTGTCCGGAAATACTCCAAAGGGAGGTGAGCAGGAGGCACCCAGTTCAGCTGACTGCCTTTGATGAGGAGGAGCGAACACTCTGCTCTACTCTGAGATGATGAAGTTCAATTTGAGCCCAGCAGCACAGCTGGCCTACCTTTAAGCCACGATCTGCATCTCATGACCAAATACAGATCAATAAATCAAACGGTTTTACCTTTTATCTCTACTCTGACTTTAGATTTCAGAATCAGAATATTTATTATCATTGTAGCAATGAGACATTGTACAACGAAATTAAGGTGCAAGCCTTCCCGTGCAACATAAAAGAAAAACAATATGACTTTATCAATACTACAATCACAACTATATAGAAAGTACGACCATATAAAAGCTATACATAAACTATGACTATAGAAAAACCATGACTATTTAAAATACACATACACTCAACATATTGCACTTGTATTGTAGCTTATCTTTGGCTTGTGCTGGCCTAAAGCCTACAGAATGTAAACATGTGCATGTTTCAATAAACTGTGCACTGGCTCACATCAGAAAGACATCAAACACTTCATCTTTTATACACAGTCTCTTATCAAATGTAGAACAGTCAAATATGGTGAACTACTCTGTCAGATGGGTTTCATTTTTATCCTCCCGTGTTAACCAAACCTAACTCAGTTTGGATGAAAAACAAGAGAGAAAAAACAGAAATTAGGCTTACATTTATAGATCAAATGGTCCATCATACATCCCATCCTGGCGCGATGAAAAAGTAAGCAGGATTAGACGAGCCTGGCCTGCTAGATTCATCCTCTGTTTAATTCTACACAGAGAACATCCAATAAGGACGCGTGTGGCTGGCTGGTCAGGCTAGGATTAGACCATTTTAGATCATTTTGTCAATGCTACTGTTTACATTCTCATACGATTGAGATCTCTTCACTAAAAGTATAATAAACTCATCCAAACCAAACAGAAGTGTTGCATCAACAGTATCACATCTTTTATTTTTAAATACTAAGATGTGTGATGTTCCTGTTGAGACACTAGGAGGAGCAGTTCAGCTGTAAAACTCCCTTCTAGAGAGTGGGGGTGGTGGGGGTGGGGGGTACAGCGAGAAAGGGGAGGGGGGTGGTGTCAGGGCACAGAGGCACAACTTGGACAAAGTAACATGAAGAAAGAGGCGGGAGGGAAGAAAGAGAGGAAGGGAGTGTCCATGTAAAAGGATACGGTGAAACAGAAAGGGGTGGAGGAGGAGGAGGGGGGGACGTCCCTGGAGGATATGAGCAATAGCCATGCAACAGGGAGCAACGCCTGAGAAAGTCGGCAAGCTCTCTGGATTAACACCAGCCTCACTTTTCCTGCCTCCAGTGCCAGACAGCAGCAGCAGCATCCAGCTCTGCCCCTGCAGGGAGAGCAGCTGATGGAGCCGGAGCGGGCGCTCTGAAGCTGCTGGAGCTAAAACACCCAGCATTAATCCTGGAAATGAGTGTCACTGGAAAAATTACTGTTCTTTATTTAAAAAAGAGAAAAACGCGGGGTTCAAGGATATAGGCAGCAAACTACATGAAAGCGTTTCCTGACGTGTTTATTAATAGGAATGATAACTTGTGATAAGCCTCATTCCCTTCAACCGTGTTTCTAATTCCTTCAAAGACAGCTGAAACGGAGTCCACTCGTGATTATTTAAGTACTGTGTGTCTAGATAGGACTCTGGAATTATGATGATCAGCTCCTCAGAAAACTAAAGGTTGCAGAGCTGCACTGTTAACCCTCCCACTGTCCTAAAGGGTGTGACCCCACAAGGAAAGTTGACCATTGAGCAGGACTGATGGTTTATCCCTTGAGGTCCACATGGTAGGGGTGATGTGGTGCTCACTCCTCACCCATTAGGACAGTGGGAGGGTTAAAACATCTTTCACAAATAACGATTTACAAAATAAATAAAAACCCTTTGTCATTTGTGTTTCTAAAACTTTTGGAAAACACAAACTAATTTTTGAAAATGTTTAAAATTAAAATTTTCCAACTGAAACTTTATTTGTGATCAGAGGGTTTCATACTCAATCAGGGCTGTTTTTTCATCTACTTAATTCTGGTTTTCAGAACAAACATGTCTCCAGATTTCCAGTCTTTTTATAAAACAGTTTATTTTTTATGAGCCTGTTTCATCGTTTAATTATCAACTTTTAACTTCACCTTTAGGCAGAATTTTATAACATTTAAAAACAGAGAATGAAATTCAGAACAGAAACAGAGAAATCACAGATAGATAAACCACTCGTCATTTCTTTTAAATGCCAGAAAACAGAGTCCATAAAGTAGAATTCACTTCCCACAACCTCGCTTTGGGATGGAAACCAGCAAAACCAGCTCTGCCGAAACTGGACAAACCTAAAGGGACCATGAAGTCCAACACCAATCTGCAGCAACCAAAAGGCAGAAAACAAAATATTTAGCACCAAACCACCTCCTAACCACTCAGTCGCTTTCTCCCATCACTCGTTTTTTATTCACATCTATTAATCATAAACACACATGCCGCAACAAACGGCCAAGCGCAGCAGCCGGAGGGGGAATCTGCAGCTTGCATGGTCCCATCTCCATCACACACCCTGAGGGACGAGCAGCCGGACACGAGCAGCCCTGGGCTTCAAATCTGCCTCTTTGTTTTTCCGTGCACACGCGTGGCTGCATGCACGATAGGCTATGGAAACCCCTCCTGTTTCAATTTGTGTTGCATCCTTCATCGCTTCTTTCCACCTTGTTTCTCCTGTTCTCCCCCTCTTCCTCTCCTCCTCCTCTCTCTCCTGGCTTGGTCACGCCTGCTCTCCCCTCTCCTTCTGCTGCTCTCAGACTCTGTCCATCTCCCTCCTCCTCGTCTCCATCCATCCTTGTGTCAGCTGGCAGAAGATGAGTCATGCCTCTAGCTTCGAGGTGAAAACTCTCCCTCTTTCCCTCTAAACATGCCCCCTCTGTACCTCTTTCTGCATCCCCGATTCACTCTTTCTTACACTTCTTCCAGCTTTTGTCTCACCATCTGTTTCCCTGCATCCCTCTGCCATTTTCCATCACTCCACTGATCATTTATTTTTTCATTTCTTCCTAAAAATGCACATCTATGTGCAAAAGTTTTAAACCAGCTGTCATTTCTTTATGTTCTAAAGAGCAAGATGGTCTTGTTATTGTTCCTCAAGGCTTTTCAAACTCTTTTCAGGATTTCAGCTGCTTGTTCTCTCTCCGTCCAGCCCTTACCCAGCCATAACAGCATTCCTGCATTTGAGGAATCTGGACAAATCGGACATAACAAGATTTTCCAGGCCTTAAGCCAGATAAAGACAAAGAGCTTGTTGCTGCATTTGCTTACATGTTTGATTTTTGAATATCATTTGCTTTTCTACAGCAGAATTCAGATCAAAGGCGATTTTAGCTGTCTTGCATCAATCTACTGTGTCACAGACGCTGTGTCAGTTCTACTTCTAGGAATATATATACACACATACAGTGTGTATATATGAAAATGAAAGAAAAAATCCACAATGGTCACAAACATTACATAAATCTGACACAAGTAGTAATTAATGAAAATTACATGAAATTTAACCAATGAAATCAGACATTGCCTTTCAGAAATGCTTCAACAGAATAAAAAAAATAGTCAGAGGACAGCTGTTGTGGTTGACGTGGCAATACCAAGTGATAAATGCCCCGCAACTGTATAGCGCCTTTCAGTCAGAGGACTCCAAAGTGCTTTACAGTACAGTGTATCATTCATCCACTCCCACACACAATCACATGCTGATGGTGATGAGCTACATTGTAGCCACAGCTGCCCTGGGGCACACTGATGGAGGCACAGGTGGCACCGGTCCCTCTGACCACCACCAGCAGTCAAGAGTTCTCTATCCAGAGCTGGGATCGAACCTGCAACCTAATTTGTATGTTTTTGATTAGTTCTTAGTAATAAAGTACATTAACAAATGTTTCAAAGCGGGTTCTTAGATGGGTGTTCTGTTAGATGTTGACACAAAACTGATTTGGTCATTTAATTTAAAAACCTGACCCGTTTAAATAATAACAACCTAAATGGTAAAATTAGAGGTGGGACTTGATTAAAGTATAATCTAATTCATTGGAGGCTTTGTAATTAATTAATCTGGATGAAGACATTTCGCCCCCAAGCATTGTTTTTATTAAAAATAATGTCTTCCTCCAATAATGCCTTAATGGGTGTATTTCTGTAACCACAAGGTCCAAATGATTACTTTGGTCTCAAGGGGTAAATATTTAACAGGTTATTATTTTACAATTAATTAATCATAATCAACGTGTTCAATTCCCACCCCCATTAAAATATTTAATTTCCTTCTAAAAAACATCAAACATCAAATAAGTTAGCAAACCAGATTTTGATGCTGTAGCAGTAAATAGATGGAAATATTTTTGCCAGGGAATTTTATTTAAAAAAATGAAATAAAAACTTTTAAACTGATGAATGATGGGTGAGCCAGACAACCAACATAGGCTTTGTGTTGACATTTGTTTAGAAGGCCACCAGATCCGTCTGAACTTGTAGCTTAATGATTTTAAAAAAAGCCGTATTTCCTGGAGACTCAATGAAAGTATATTTGTGTTTTCTCATATCACCTAACTTTGAGTCAGAATTTTGGCCAGGCTTGTCAGTGTGATCACAAACATGCAGACAGATCAGAGCTGAACTCAAATGGATCTAGAAACAAAATTATTATTCCAACATGAGCGAACTCATTTAAAAAAGGAGAGGGAAAGAACAACACAATTAAAATACACATCCAGGGAGCTATTGCGCCAAACAGGCTGAGAAAACCCACAGCAGCACACAAGGAGCATGTCTAAAGCAGACGGCATTATCAGCAGCAAAGTATAACGACTTTTACAGCAGCCTGATTCCCTTTAGCACATCACTAAACAACAGCTGGGCCTCCCCTGAGAGGAAGCCATTCATCATTAATACACCTGAGCATTTCCTGTTCCAGTAAAAAAGCTGCAATGAGAGCCTGGACAGGTGAGGAATTCTCAAGGGTGGAGTCAAGGTTTAGAAGAGTAAAAAAAAAAAAAAAAAACACCAAGCGACACAGAAATACCTAAAGTGTGTCAAGAGAACATCATGGAAATAAAACACTTACTGGCTGTGTTTTGTATCTGACTGGGACCGTGTGAGGGCTGATTGGTGAGATGGTGGTCAGCTTTGTTTCTGAAACCCTAGTTGACTCTCTAGTACAGAGTTTGCATGTTTTCCCTGCCCACAATTGTGTTTGCACTCAACAAAATTCCTTACAAAAACTGAAGGATCGTAAAGGAAGAAAGTGAACCAAATTCATGCCCATAAGGGATTTTTGAACCAAAACATGTCACAATTCAGTTATCTTGTATTTATTAGGTTATTTTGTGCCTTTAGGAGCATTTATTGTGCCAAATAAAAAAAAATTCCGGTGTAAGCTGCTTTTGTATTTGGATCACACCGACTGGCTTAAACACTGAATCCCACCTAAAATTGGACTTTAATACCAATTGGCAGCACATACAGTGAGTCACTTCTGTGCTTTTCCTTTTATTTATCTAAGAAATGTCTGAAAATGCTTACTGTTCGTTTTGATTAATATTTCTTGGATTTTTTTGTCAGCCACTTTCTTGAAATTTTTGCCAAACTTAACATAAATTTACATTCTTCACTGAAACCTTTTTGTTGTCTTCCATTTTGAGCATCCAAGCCACTGAAACATGAATAAATAACTGGATTCGTATGGAACAGACGCAATCTCGTGGATTATGATCTGTCTTAGAAGAGGATTCAGTTGTTTCTTCTTGCTTGAATTGATCTGAAGTTGAGGGATCTTGCAAAATTAAGCATTAAAAACTTGTATTTGCTAACATCACTGACCTGCTGAGTGTGGCTCTGAATCTGAAAATTAGTGTTTACCACCTTCATGGCTCCACGCACACAGACAGAGAGATCGAATAATTCCAGCCAGGTTTGCACGCAAACATGCACGCATGCACACAGACACACACAATAAAATGCAGCCTTTTCATGCCAACAGATGACAGAGTGCATTGAGAAAATGCCAAAATGCTGAGTATTGAGGGAGAGAGAGTGTTCACGGCTGAAAAATCTCCTATGTCAGACTGCAGAGCTGGCAGAAATGACAAGCATTGTTGAGAGAGCTCTCTCTCTCTCTCTCTCTCTCTCTCTCTCTCTCTCTCTCTCTCTCTCTCTCTCTCTCTCTCTCTCTCTCTCTCTCTCTCTCTCTCTCTCTCTCTCTCTCTCTCTCTCTCTCTCTCTCTCTCTCTCTCTCTCTCTCTCTCTCTCTCTCTCTCTCTCTCTCTCTCTCTCTCTCTCTCTCTCTCTCTCTCTCTCTCTCTCTCTCTCTCTCTCTCTCTCTCTCACACACACACACACACACACACACACACACACACACACACACACACACACACACGAATGTGCTGCCTTTGAGGTGGAGACAGGAGCACAGATGAGCTGATGAAGTGAGAGAAGAGAAAGCGAACAAAAAGAAAGAAAGATCTGTGGAAATGTGAGAAGTGCATCTCATTGCACTGACCCGCTGCTTTCTCCTCCACCTTTCCTTCTGTTTCAGAGCCTCCCACTAAGTGTTTCTATAATTTCCTTGACTTGTAACTCTCAGTTTGAAGACGCATGCTTTTCTCTCTCTATATGGAACTGTACATGCTTGGTTTGATCAGAAAAAATACATCATGTTGGTGGTCATGATTTCATCACATAGAGTCCCATCAGTCATCATCACACACTGGTGAAATTCATCTCCGTATCCGACCCATCCCCGTGGGGAGTGGTGAGGTGCAGCTGTGGCCGTGCTCCTGCTACTCCTTAAAGCTGGGTGTCAAGCAGGGAGGCATCGGGTCCCAGTTTGAAATCTTTGGTATGACCCGACCGGGATTTGAACCCCGATCTCCTAGTCCCAGGGCGGACACGCTGGTGACAACATAACATTCTCATTAAAAGAAAAAGTCTTCACAAAATGCAACTTTAATTCATTTATTATTTGTGCCATTCCCGCAATAACACAGAAACATATATGTCTGCTGTTTCAATGCAGATAAGCAACACATGAAGAACAAAAGAGGCGGAGCACTCTGTTCCAAACCGAAGCAATAGTCATCTGATAAATAAAATCATAATTAATTGCTTTAAAGTTTGTGTTTTTAAACAATGACATGACACAGAAAGGGAAGTTAGCACTTTCCTGACACCTGCTGCTTTTTGGAAGGTGTGTGTCCCGTCACATCTGGAGTAAAATAAAATCATTTCATTAAAAGAACTGCAAACACAGTGGCGGTAGTGTGATGGTCTGGGGCTATCTTGCTGTTGTTGGACCTGGACCACTTGCTGTAATTCAAAGCTCCCAGTCACATGACCAGTTTGTTAAAGACCGCTTAGAGGGAAATTAGTCATAAAAACAAGAATTATGAGAATAATCTTAAGGTTTAATGAACCTGTGATCCACGTGCTACCTGGGGACATCTCTCTCTAAGCTCCATTTCGGTGACATCTGTGTGAATCTGGCAGAGAACCCCCCGCCCTACACCAGCTCCAGGATGAATGCTTTTTCAACTACAGAAACCAACAAAAGGTATTTTAGATCTAGACTCTTAAACTTTACAGACTGTGTAAACGACTGTGGATGAGACCACTGGCTGATAAAACGAGTTTATGTGCTGAAGTCCATCTGTTGAAGTTCAAGAGAACTTTTTTCTGTGACAGTTTAATAAGTGCTACACAAAATCTGGCATATAAGAGATATTTACTGGGTCTGTCTCACAGATTTCCTCAACCACACATTTGAACAATATCAAAAGAAGCAATATTGTCTGACACCCTCCAATTTGACTGAATTAAAACAACAAAAACCAGATGGCAAATCCAAAGGGTACAAATGAAGCAAATGGACGTCTTTGGTTTCTTGAAGATCTTTTGCTTCTCATCCGAGGAACTTTGTCAATGCTGGCTGGAAAATGGGAGCGACAAGCCTATAAACTGTAGTTGTCTTTTGTTGCTTAATAAGCTGAAACTACACATGAATACCTTTGAACTCTTTGAATTACCAACACCTGGATGAGAACCTTCACCAGTATATTGCCTTATTCTTCAGGAAAGACTCTTGGAGTAGTAAGGGAGTATGAGAGGACATCAAGGAAGCTTGCAGACTACAGGAATCACCTCCATTTTTACCTGAGAGTATTCATAGCTAGCTTCTGCTCGTTAAACAACAATAGAAAGAAAGAAAGAAAACAAACTTTTATATATATTTATTTATTCAAGATAAAAATCACAAGGCACACCACAAACAAAAAATAAATTATAAACAATTAAAGCATAAAAAAGATGTCAAAAGTGATTAAAATATGTTTAAAATGAGAAAAATAAATGTGATAAAAAATAATAATGTATAAGGGAGAGAGAAAATGAATAGGAATGAGGGAAATCAGTGGATCGCAGGGAAAGGCGGAATAAGTAGAACAAGCTGAATAAGGAGAGGGCGATGATGAAGGTCACACAAAAGCCAGCCTGAACAGGTGAGTTTTCAGCTGCTTTTTAAAGGAGACCACTGAGCCCACTGATCTCAGGCTCAGGGGGACAGAGGTCCAGAGTCAATAGATAAATGTCAATAGACAGCTACAGTTTAAAAGCTGTAATATTTCAGTCAGAAATGTCAAAGCTCCTTGGATGAGAATGAAAAACTTTCAAGAAACCAAAGAAGTCCAGTTGCCTTCATTTGATCCCTTTGGATTACCATGACCTGCATGACCGAGAACCTTCACCAGCATATCTTTTTCACAGCATCAAATGTCTATTAATTTTATAGTTTCTTTAAAATATCTAAGAAAAAAAAAGATTCTAAAGAATTTTAACTCAACTATAAATTTGGACAACAAGACCCTTGAAATGACATCGTTGTTTGCAGCCTTCATGCATTTTTTGTGATATGAACCAAGATCTATGAATCTGATCTCAGACAGCTGCTCTCTCATGTAGCAGCAGAGTAGGATCACATAAATACAGAGAATAAGTCGGTAATAAGAGGAGCTGAGAACTTTTGAGGGCAGATTCCTAACACACACACACACACACACACACACACACACACACACACACACACACACACACACACGCTGCATAGGTGAAACCCTGGTGGAGCACGGAAACACCTGAGGGAACATTAAAGATTCATGGAGTACAGTGTACAGTGAGCAGCTTGTGTGGGTGCAAGCTGAGGGCGCTCAGGTCGGCCTATCGTTCTGCTCTTCCCTTCACAAGCTTCTGTGTGCATGCAGACTTTACTGTTTGTCTGTTTGACACAGAAAAGAAAGAACCTACACAGTCATGATAATATCCAGTCAGGAAGGTGTCGACCTTCGGGGGAACGCGTTGACACATGCCCACGTAACCTTGGCAACCAGCAACCGCTGCGGGTGCAGATGAAGCGCGTTGTTGAGGCGAGCAATTATCCTGTTAGAGCCCTCCTCTGAATTATCAAGCGCAGACATATGACGTTATACAAGCATCACAAAAAAAAACAACCACACACACACACACACACACACACACACACACACACACACACGAGTAGAAACTTAAAAGATTGTGTAAAACACCTCAGGGATCTCTCTCTCTCTCTCTCTCTCTCTCTCTCTCTCTCTCTCTCTCTCTCTCTCTCTCTCTCTCTCTCTCTCTCTCTCTCTCTCTCTCTCTCTCTCTCTCTCTCTCTCTCTCTCTCTCTCTCTCTCTCTCTCTCTCTCTCTCTCTCTCTCTCTCTCTCTCTCTCTCTCTCTCTCTCTCTCTCACACACACACACACCTGCCAAATCCGGGCATCACACTCTCACCTCTGTTTCAACATCCCTCGTCTTCTTTCCTCCCTTCCAGCGTATTTCCGAAACCTAAATTTAACACACTGATGCATTCTCCTCTTTCCTCCACTTCTGCTGACCCATTCTCTCACTTTTCCTCCTCTCTCCATCATCCATCCATATCTCTTCAGCTCCTCTCTCTCTCTGTGTGAGAACTAGCTGGGGCCCAGCGGGGTTTTTAAGAGGGGTATGACACACACACACACACACACACACACACACACACACACACACACACACACACACACACACACACACACACACACACACACACACACACACACACACACACACAGTGCTGGAGGAGGCTTAGCTCACCATGTGGAGGTCTTTCTGCTTGTGTACTCTCCTCTGAAGCATTTAATCATGTTTGTGTTAGCTCGTCTTTATTTGATATCTTTTCTGTGATTATCGTTTGGCAGAGATGAAAAATGGAAAAATCAGCCGACAGCAGGAGCGCACAGAGATCGTTTGCTGATATATTTGTACCGAAAACTGAGTCTGGGTTGCTGATTTAAGACCTCTGGTTGGGTTTTAATTTCTGTTTGCACATTTAAATTTGCAAAGATAACTTCTTCAAAATACTTGTCGATAGAAATCGTCCTCTGGTAGAACACTGAGGTCGGGCAAAATAAAATATAATTTTTCACTGCATTTGTTTTCATCTGTTAAATCCCAGACGTTTGAGGCCTGACTATGGTTTAGCCACACTCTGCTGGGAGCAGGCATAAATCTCCCATCCTGTTTCTAACTCAAGGTGTTTGCTCTATCATTATAAAGCTTGGTATTCATGTCAGGACTGCTATTTTGAAAATGCATGATGCACTCTGTGCCTGAATACCAAGGACATAGGTGTTGGCAGCCACAAGGGATGGTGCAGTTAACTGCTTTGTTTTTGCCCTTGATGAAGGCACAGACCATAAGTTAAAAAGAAAAGTGAGATGTCACGGATGCTCTGCATTTGCGAATGCAGCTTCACTGAAACTCAGGTCCTAACATCCAGATGAAAAATAATTAAAGTATCAGACTCTTGTTATGGATCCATGCTAAACCGATCTGTTATGTAATATCAGGAGTTTATTAATAGGAGTTTATTAATAGGAGTTTATTAATAGGACAAGTTCTTCATAGCATAAACATTTTCAAAAAATAGGCTGTTTGAGCCTATAGATTATGAAAACCCTTCAATACCTTCAGAATTATGAGAATAAATAAAAGTCTAATGAGTCTTCAGAAAGTGTCTTAGTGACAAAGGACATTTCGATAAATTTATGTTTAAGATGAATTTCTTTAAAGGCATACTTTGCAACTTTTTCATGTCTTCATTCATTTTCATGAGCCAGTATGTGCCAAAATGACCCTTTACAGGGTTAATGAAATGTCACTCAGACCCCCACTGCCCCCTGTGGTCACAATATCACACTTGCAACTTCAGAGTGTCAGTCCGGTCCCTGTTGTACTTAAAGTTAGAATATGGAACATTTTAATAAAAAACTATATTTTTAAAAAGTAATACTTCCATGAGGCGTTTAAAGGTGTGCAGAATGAATGTACAGTTTCTCTTTTAAGAGCTATATTTTTTTGCCAGGCATGACACTGGGTTTACTTTTACATCTACCTGCCACTAGAGGGCACCATTGCACTAAAAAGTCTGCTCAGCAAGGCAAGGATGGGACTGTGTAAAATGGCAAAACTGACAAGTCAAGCAGTTGATTCTGAGCCCACAAGATGTTCTAACTATAAACAATGTTAAAATAAACTGATGAGTAGAAATGCATGTTTCCTGCATGTTTTAGATCACTCCTGTGGAAACTAATGAAGGCTGAGGAGACATTTTAGCAGTTAGATAAAGGTGTTGAACGCACAGAGATGAGAGGAGTTTTACTTTCATTTTTACTAACAGAAACTAGGGGGTGAAAGCCCAAACTGTTTAGAATTCCTTTAAATATAAACCGTATGACTTTTTAAAAATGGTGCTCTGAATGGAGTCTTTATCATCTGTAATCTGGAGGATGAGGAGTATTCCAAACATTTTTTTACATTTTTAATCATCAGATCATCTGACATTTGTTTTACAGTCTAAAATTAGCTCAGGCTCAGAGTAACTTTGTATTCACTTTCAGTTTGAAGCAAGTTTGTTAAAATGCTTTTTATTTTAGAATGTTTATACCCCAACTTTTCATAAAATGTATTTCTGGTATTAAATGTGTGGTTGATTAAAAAAACATTCTTTAATGAATATTTCTGATTATAATTAGTCACTCTAAGGGTTTTATGCAGGCTGAACATGAAAATATTCCCCTACACCTATCTCCTGTGTTAGGTCCTGCATGGTAGAAAATAGATGGTCAAATGTTAGGATTTGAAAATCCTCACACTGTGATGTCGCACTGTGAATTTGCATTCACTGCCTCACCCATCTAGGCTTGCAGCTGCCCACAGAAAGTTTTTTTTTTGCAGCAAGGAGAGTGAGTGGAGAGTGGGTTGGCGATAGTGACTTTGAAACATGGCTGAGCGTGTTCTGTTAGCCAGTCAGAAACAAGATGTGTGCATATCATTAATAACAATGAGCAATCCTGCTGTTTTCAGCCCACCTCTGCACCAGCAAACTTCATCTCAGAACAGGAGCATCGTAGCTTTTTTTAAATGACTCATAAGGCATTGATTTACACTAAACAACACTGCAAATATAAATAAATGAGTAAACCACACCTTTAAATTCTGCCTTTAAAATAATTTGCAGGTTCTAATATTTAGCAAAGCATTTCACATTATGAAAATATTTAATTCTGATTTACATTTTATACAAAGACAAAATTATTTTGACAAGGTCATTTTGAAGCACATCAACAACTCTATTGTGTACAGGTTTTGCGTTAGGAACAACCGAGGGAATGAGCGAGTAAAGTGGAAGAAGGAGAGTTGCTGTGGGTTTTGCACGACTGTCTATCTCGTGTAAAGATGACTGTCTCTGTAGCTTCTCTCCCGCTCCTGTGATCGCTATTCCTCATATAAGACCCTCGTTCTCAAACGCTCATTTTCCATCTTTTCTCCTTCCAAACCACGTGCAATACTATCTTCCAAATGCATTTCTGAATAATTATGTCCCTCTGACAGAAGAAAACAACAGTTAGCTAATAGTAATAAACTCATCCTTACACAGACATTGTTTCCTGTTTTCATGTGTGCACAATCTAATGAAATGGATGTATGGTGTACACATTTGCACAAGTAAACCCGTGAGAGAGAAGGTAAAAAGTGTTTTATGTGCTTTTTATTTTGCTGCAATGAAAAGAGGTCCCCTTTCATCAGCTGAGACCAAAATGACTATTATTAGTTGAGTATTAAAACGTAAGTGTTGCCAGATGTCTTTTACAATTATTGGTTAGTGTGTGTGGCTCCTTATGAGCAACCCAAGATATAAATGTTTTATTTTGTACTTGTTGCCCAATCAAATTTTATGACCCTGTCACACGAAATGTATGTTGTTTGTGTACTGTTTGGTTGTTAAGCTGTTATTACTGTGTGTGTGTGTGTGTGTGTGTGTGTGTGTGTGTGTGTGTGTGTGTGTGTGTGTGTGTGTGTGTGTGTGTGTGTGTGTGTGTGTGTGTGGTGGGTCCTGACTGTTGGTAACTGTGCCAAATACAGCACAGATAAAACATGCTTAAGTTAATTAAAAGTGGATTTAAAAGCAAATTTTGTTTGTGTTTGCTTCCGGATTAGCAGCTATGGTTAATTCTTTTTTTCACATTTGATTTAATTAAATGTTTTTTGAAAGTGAAACTTTATCAGTTTTCCAAATGAGTGAGAAGAAAAAAGGGTAGGAACAGTCCTGGGACTGAAACAAAGAACGGTGTTTCTGGACCGTTTAGGAAACGTTTACCCGCCTTTTCCAAAATAACAAAAACAAAACCAAAAAAGCGGCATTTTCACAGCGAGAGAGAGAGGACTAAAAACGGGTTGTTGTGTTGACTTGTCAGAGTTTCTTGTGTGGTCCACTCAAAGGGTTAAAACCCAAAGTGAACTGAATTGTAAGAAGTTGGTTTCCAAGGGAAACTGTTCGCACCGTTCCAGCTGAGGCGGGATGTACCAACTGCGTGACACGGAGGGGATAGGGGTGAACCGAAACAGCCACCAGTCCATTAATCACTTTATCGCTTCATAAACACCCAGAGTGATATATTAATGCAATAAAAAAGGCATAATAAGTCAAATTCAAAGTTTAAAAGCCATACAATATGGTGTAGAGTAAGGGACTTAGACGTTTCCACTTGGCTGGACCCCTCTCGAGCAGCCGGAGTGCCGGGGTTCCTGCCAAGTCGGTTTGAAAAGAGCAGACAAAGGCTTAGAGACCCGGACGCCCCTCTCTCTGCCTCTCACTCCGGCTTTTTCTTCTCTCCTGTCATGGAGCTGTTTGGTAACCGGCGGCGCTAGGAGTGCTGTTTTTGTCTTTACTTTCTCGCTCTGAAATGTACGACCGTCTGGATCCCCGCTCGGCAGCGAGAGGAAGGCTTTTAGTGTGTTTAATACGAGGAAGCGTCGTCTGAGAGGGAGAGAGGGGGAAGGATTGACGCCTTTTCCTCCTCTCCTCCTCCTCCTTCCTTTCGCCCCCTCTCCTGCTCCTTTTTTTGGCGGATTGTGGGGTTGAGGCAGGAGTAACGCGTCTCATTTTTTGTTTATTTTATTCTTTTTTAGTACGTCTTAGTTCTGCTGCGCAACCAGAGCGGATCACGTGGCACCGGAGAGTTGGATCGATTTTGCACAGTTCTGTGTGAGCGAAAAAAGAGAGAAACCCTCAACTGTTATTTCTTTACTACTTTTTGATAACTGGGACTGTTGGTACTTTTGTGACTGCAGCAGCAGGAGGTGCAGGAGCGGGTCCATTTCTCAGCCTTGGAGGTGTGGAGTATTGATTCTTATATGCCTGGGCTTTGAAAAACAATGGAGACGCACATTTCGTGCCTCTTCCCGGAAATTTTAGCTATGATTTTCAGTTATCTGGACGTGAGGGACAAAGGCAGGGTTGCCCAAGTATGTATCGCTTGGAGGGATGCATCCTACCACAAGTCCGTGTGGAGGGGGGTTGAAGCCAAGCTGCACCTCCGCAGGGCTAATCCATCCTTGTTCCCCAGCCTTCAGGCCAGGGGCATCCGGAGGGTCCAGATCCTGTCTCTGCGCCGCAGCCTCAGCTATGTCATCCAAGGAATGCCTAACATCGAGTCCCTGAATCTGTCCGGCTGCTACAACCTCACAGATAACGGACTGGGCCATGCATTTGTGCAGGAGATCCCATCGCTGAGGGTTTTGAACCTGAGTCTTTGCAAGCAGATCACAGACTCCAGCTTGGGTCGGATTGCCCAGTATCTGAAAAACCTGGAGGTGCTGGAGCTTGGTGGCTGCAGCAACATCACCAACACTGGGCTTCTGCTGACAGCCTGGGGCCTCCACAGGCTTAAGAGCCTCAATCTGAGGTCCTGCAGGCATGTCTCAGATGTGGGGATTGGACATTTGGCGGGTATGACCCGTAGCGCAGCAGAGGGCTGCCTGAACCTGGAGTACCTGACTCTCCAAGACTGTCAGAAACTGACAGACCTGTCACTTAAACACATTTCCAAAGGACTGGCCAAGCTGCGGGTGCTGAACCTGAGCTTCTGTGGGGGGATCTCAGACGCTGGGATGATCCACCTCTCCCACATGACCTCCCTGTGGAACCTCAACCTTCGCTCCTGTGACAACATCAGTGACACGGGGACTATGCACCTTGCCATGGGCACCCTCAGGCTCTCTGGGCTTGATGTTTCCTTCTGTGACAAGATCGGGGACCAGACCCTGGCTTACATAGCCCAGGGGCTGTACCAGCTCAAATCCCTGTCCCTGTGCTCATGTCACATCTCCGACGATGGAATCAACCGGATGGTGAGGCAAATGCACGAGCTGAGAACCCTGAACATTGGCCAGTGTGTGCGCATCACAGACAAAGGGCTGGAGCTCATAGCGGACCACCTGACCCAGCTGGTGGGCATCGACCTGTATGGATGTACCAAGATCACCAAGAGGGGACTGGAGAGGATCACACAGCTCCCCTGCCTTAAAGTGTTGAACCTGGGACTCTGGCAGATGACAGAGAGTGAGAAAGTGAGGTGATTGGAAGTGTGTTTTATGGTTGTGTGTGTGTTTTTGACTTTTTTTGTGAGAGAGGTAACACAAGCAGAGGGGTCTGGGTAGAACAGCGTTTGAGTTTTTTATCCTCCTGTGTTACGTGACCTTTCATGTGACTAGGATTTTACTTTTCTGTTTGCCTTGCAGGATTGAAGTTTATATCAGTGATATACTAAAACGGCCTGCATCGTGAAAAGCAATTAAAACCGTTTTTGTTTCAGGCTCACAAGGATTTCTGTTAACAAATGTTTTGGTTTCATCTCAAGTTGTATTATCTGGTGAAATCTGACTGGACTGAAGTAACCTATGAAGCAAAGCGGTTAATTTTTCAGTTATCATTTATGCTAATAGAACACTTTTCATATCTTGACGTTTCCACAAACGTCTAAAAAGAAAATGTCAGACTTGCATCCAACTAAAAATTGTATGCTCTGAGTGACTTATTTTTTGGTATGAGTCTGAATTTGACGACTAATCTCCGCTACAGCCATCACGCCTAACTAAAAACAAAAACATTTGGCTACCTCGTATGTGCTTATTTTCAAAAGGGTGAACTCTTAAAAAGAAGGAAAGCTGGGAGTGAGAGACTGGTAGAAAATGTGCCTAAAGGGACTGTGTCTGCCCCCTCCCCCATCCATCCCTCCCTCCATCCCTTCCCTCCCTCTCCTTCCACGAGCAGAGCCAGAGAAAGGAGACCAGTATAACTACCTTTGTTAATTTACCCCACAAACAGCCAGGATTATTCAAAACGAGCACTAACATCCAGACAGATTATAAGATGTTGCTTTATGCAAAATCAAAGAAACCTTCTATTGCTCTAGGGGTTTTCAGTTTGTTTCCTTCATTCCTTAAGGGATAAAGTCCAACTTTAATGCTCTTTTTACCCGTTTATGATCCTCCACCCCTGGCAGGACTACCTAGAACAGTGTAATAGAAAACCAACGACAGAGCACATGAAAAGGTTTGATCACTTTGTTATTTAACACAATGTAGGTCCTTACAGGATCATGGGCTGTGGGTATTTTTGTAAAGGATGCTGATGGAGATAAATGTCAGTGAATATTCTTGAGAGTACTTCAAATTGAAGTGATTTCTATCTCTTACCCTTTATTGATGGAAGCAAATCAGGGTTTGTCTCACGGTTTCTCTTTTCCCACATTAAAAACCAACACATTCAAACTCATGTTGCTCTCACCAGTGCAGAGTGAGGAGGCAGGGGTATCTCTTTTATTTTATTACCCCTCTCTTCATCCTTTAACCCCTTCATCTTCTTGCTGGATTAAAAAAATACCCCCTAATCCATTTTCAGACATGCTTGGAATAAGAAGCAATTGATTATTTTCCTTTTCTCTCTGCTGACTCTTGGGTTACGACGAGCAGAATGCGCCTCTTTGTTGCTGTTTTTGTTTTTCTCTGTCCTCCCATCACACACAAACACACAGATTTAGGCTGTACACACATGCACACGCGCACACTGACGCCAGTGTGCGCACGTTTTTTGATGAAATGCAATGACCTGCTAGAAAATGAATATACAGATGTGCGTCCTGCTGAAAAAGCTGTGTGTTTGACAATAAGATGTACTGTATATGATGTGTTTGTAATGGAAAAAAAATGCAGAATCCCAAATTAAATTGTTTTATATTCTTACGGTTAAAGCAATTAAAGATATTTATATAATGAACAAAAGAGCTAGTGTGTGGGTGTTTATTGTTTTCGTGTCTTTTCTTTCAGCAGTCAGACTTATTTAATCTGATATTTTATGTTAATTCGTTCCTCTTAATAGCGTCCCACACTTTCAGCACTTGTCCTCCATCCGTCCACTTTTGTTTATCAAAAGAGGGGGTGTTGTTTTATTATTTATGAGGAGACTCAAAATGGATGCTTGCTGTCTTGATTTGGCTGCAGTGGCTGTGTAATTAATTATCACTATGGCGTTTATTATAGCGAACTGTTCCACCCTGCTGATTGTTTTAATCACCAACGTCTCCTTTATTAAAAAGAAATCTTGCGCTGAACTTCGATGGAGTTGCAGATGCATGAGCAAGGATCTAAAAAGTTAGTTAAGGGTGCATGTTCCCTCTTTCTGCTCTCCATCAGGACGTGTCCCATATAAGAAGTGACACGCCAAACACACACACACAGATACACACTCACTGGGCAGTCAGGGGCCATTGTACGTCTTTAGAAGTTAGCAAGGCAGGTTTCAGAGTACTTTTCCCTCTTGTTCAGTCACGCATACCAGATCCCAGACCAGGCAGGAGGACCCACACACACACTCCCTTCTCTTCTTGTTCCCCCCTTACCACCAGCACACACACTCTTCCTTTGAGCATTCCACACCATCATTCAAAGCATTTAAGCATTCCCTCCCTCCTGACTCTGTCTGTGGGGATTTGGGGATAAAGGCCAGCAGGAGGGATCATCGTTGACCACAGGGAAAGGGGAAAGAAAAGAAACAGAATGTTGTTTTCAAGTTTTTCTGGATCTGGCTTCTCTAACCAGTGAGACATTCTGTCCTGCAGTGCTACAAAGAGTGTCTAAATCTCTTTTTCCAGCCACTAGAAAACACAGTTTATCACCATTACGTGAAAAAAGTTAAGAGCTAGCTTTCTGCGGGTACTTCAGTGACATTTGGCACTAATACTAGAAGAATAATCTGTAGCTGGAGTTCATTCATTGAAGCAGCAGCGAGGTGGGAGGGACACTGTAAACTGGTTGTTTCTTATAGTTTGACATGTGGTGAGCAGACTTTCAGCCAGCTGAGCCAGGAGACGAGCCTGCACCACCACTGCTACTGAATGGCTGCAGGAGGAAACCGACACTCACAAAGATACAATCAGCTGCATTCAAATGATAATGTGATACTTTATTAATCCCCACTGGGAGAATCTCTCTTTGTGTCAGCTATCCTCCTCAAAGGGGTCAGAGGTCAGGCTTGGCTCCAGGGCACCACTGCTGGAGCTACTGGAGTTTGTCCTGTTCAAGGACACATCAGCAGACTTCAGGCTTGACTGTGAGTCCTGTGAAAAGTGCCTTTTTTGTTTTATGTTAAAGAATGAACGATGAGTGAGGAGAAAGTAAAGTTTCAGTCTAAATCAAGCCCCTATAATTCGAGTCTGAAAATGAAGCCAACACAAAGTGAAAAAAATTGCAGTTCCACCCTCATCCGCTGGGGGCTGGTGTCAGAGGCGAGCAAATCCTCATCGACTCCCATGTTAAAAATACCAATTTCACAGCAGAAATAAACATGTGTACAGCCTGGTACCAAAACATGTTTTTTGTTTAATAGATCTAGTTTACACTCATGACAACTCTGAGGGGGGTGATTTTTTTTGTCACTCTTCTGTTTAAGTGTATTAAAAGCCTAAAATTCTGTATAATTAATGAGCGCCAGACCCACGTGACCACAGAGCTAGCTCTGGGGAAAGGCCTCAGTCTGAGCCCCGGCCTCGCCTGAAAACTGTTAGTTGTAGCGTTTGTGCGTTCTTTTTGGATATTATTTGTGCAATTGTTGGACAAAATGACTTGCTGTGGCATTAATTGCACTAATAGAGTGTCCAAGGAGTCTCCATTTCATTTTTTTCGGTAAGTAAAATTATATTTATGTATTTTAGGTCACTGCCGAGCTGAGCTTAGATTTTAACATGTACTGTTTAACCATGAAATTTAAATGTAATAGGGTAAAACCCAGTGCATTTAACATAATGCTGCACTTTAGAAAATGGGTTGAAATATAACATGTTGGTGGAGCTGGGTTCCGACTATCGGTATGGTCCCCTCCCCTCAGCTGCAGCTCTGCGCATCTCCGATCGCAGCGGCGCTGGTCTGCTGCGCGGCTGCCGGCTTGCGGAGCTCTCGGGAGACCTCTGTGTTCCACCCGGTTTTACCCAGCGGTCAGCCCGGCGTATCTCTGACTCAGAAGCTCTGGTGTTGTGCACAGTTAACTCCGGTTGTAGCTAAGTAGCTACCTCCGTTAGCTTAGCTCCCACCTCAGCGTTAGCTTTGGGTTAGCTTGTAGCTACATCGCTTCAGTTCGACAGGTGTCGTCATTTGATCCCAGCCTCACAGCCCCACCCTCAGCTCCACCTCTCTTCCCTTTTTTGGAATTGTCTAGGTTTGACGGAACCTGTGACACGGTCAAGACGGCGGTGGTGGCCACCTCCCATTTTGGTTCAAAAACTTATAATTGGAGCCTATGGACACACATTGTCCAGTATATATGTCGATGGTCTAAATGTGTACTTTTGAGTGAGTATAGGCAGATTCTTCAGCATATCGCTTCCAAGGTGTGTGTATACGTTGTTGAGAAAGAACAGTGGTGCTGCGTCATGTTTAATCAAGTAACTTGTAATAAAAAGGGACAACAGCCTCCACGCTGTAGCAGAAAATATTAAACACTTCCATATTTTCTCTGAAATAGTTCCTCTTTCTTTCCTGTAACTCTTGGGCCATTCCCATCTGTACCAGGTCGGCCCGGGCCGGGTAGCGTAGGTTGTTTACATATCTGGGTGGCCTGGTATTTTTCCGGGCCAACCAAGGCTCATTCTCAGCCCTCTTCTCGAGGGGGTCTGCTTCAGGCCGACCAGGGCCAACACCCACTGCTGACAGCAAATGCACACCTTCCATTAGAGCAAGCCTCTGATTGGTGGGTAGAATCAGCCCACATGGGCTTAAGACAAGGATGTGTGGAATCAACCGGGCCAGGCTGGGGCCGACTGGGGCTACCCGGCCCGGGCCGACCCGGTATAGATGGGAATGGCCCATCTGTGAGTGAAACCAGCTCTCTACAGACATTGTTGGGTTTTTACTCCACACGGATGAGTTATGCCTCCAAATGTTTAAATCTGGAGTAGCCTACTTTTGAGAGTTTGAGATAAAGATGATTACCACAACATAGATAATAACTCACTAAAGACAAATAAACAGGTGGAAAATGGTGCAATCCTCAGGTGATTTACTTTCCAGCTTCAATCAGTAGCACTACAAACGACACCTGAGTGGACACATCCATTTCTACAGGCACTAGAATGCAGCCTCCTTATATTAACATGAACAAGAACCAAAATTCAGAAAATAAAGATAGAAGTTTACAGAAGTAAAACAGACCTGTTCCCCACCTTCTAGTGCCCTGTTTATTAAAGGTGTGGAACACACATTTAATCAATATATTTGCAGTGTTCTTTAGTAGAAATTAATGCTGTGTACATTGTACTCTGGGGAAACAAAGCTCTGGTGGACAATTTACAGGAACTAGAAGTGAGCCAGATCAGAGCTGAGCTTAAGACAACAGAATTTGGAGTCTTATTTCCTGGTATTTGGACATCTTGCCTCTGATTGGCTAACAGCAATGTGACTCTACCACTGGCTGTTTTGCAACACTGATGTTTTATCTCCACAAATAACACAAGCCTGGAGGAGTTCTGCTGTGTGGTAGAGTTGCTAATGCTAACTGTTAGCTTCTACTAGCAGATGTTCTCTGCTGTGTCGTGGATGCTAAACCAACAACAGCCTAGTTGGGTGAGTCCATGAATGTCCGTGAAATTTAAAGAAACATTTTGATACAAAGAAAGCGCTGATTTTCGAACAGGGGGAAACTCTATTTTAGGTTTTGTGTGAAAATAAGTCCAGGACTACAAATGCACTTCATGAAAGTGACGTAATCTAATCAGTCACAGAGAAACAGAAGGAAAATGGCTGCAAGTTCAACAAACTTCAAATCCTTCCCACAGGAAGAAAAAACCACCATAGATCTGGCCATTTGGTAAGTAGAAGCTATGCCAGGCGAGAGGAGATTCTGTGGAGACGTTACACATGCGATGTGCCGATGTAGTCACGCTGATTATGAACTTTTACAAGGCGATAAATCTCTAAAGTACGTGACTGGCGTGGTCGATACACCCATCATTACTTTTCATTTAAATTGCAGTACACCATTTGTGCGATCCAGGGCGTGACAAAGCGGATTAGAAAATAATGTTTTTAGCCCTGTTGACTTGAATTCTTTTTTTCGTTCTTCCGGGGACCCGTGAGCCGCCTAGAAAGGGAGGAGACTTTGGCTCCCCATTGACCCTTTGCACGTGACGTCACGCCACTCATGTGGCCGCCCCCTTTGCCATGATGGATGGCAAAAAGACCGTTTACACCCGTAGAAACTCCAGTGAAGCTAGTCAAAACAAGCCAGCTTGTAGCCTTTTATCGCTTTTATTTAGTTGATTTGACAGTAAAATGGTTTTAGCTTGCTGCGTGGTTGGCTGCACTAAGAGACAAGGACGTAAACTCAACTCGTTTTTTCTTTTTAATAACTTTGATGGAGACTGAGGACAGAGATGAACTGCAACGATCAATCAATCAAGCGGACTAGCAGGCCTCAGATTTGCAGCAAACATGTTTTTACCGGGTAAGATTAACGTTAATTTATATCACGAGGAAGACGGGGACAGGGATAAATGTGATGTGTTTATACTAGTTATTGACAATCCTGATGGATGGGTATTTCACCACGGAGGCTGCTCTCCGTCCACTGTAGTGTAAAGCGAGACAATTAATAACAATATTAAAGCTCCGATGTATGATTACGTGTGATAAAATTACGTTATTTATTTATATGAGCGTCGGCGTTCAGAGATCTTCTCATTCCGGTGTGAGAGCAGCAGCTGAACCCGGTAACACCACCAGCAACAGAAGCTGGTAGGGATCCGGACTTTTTAAAAATCAGCTTTGGTGTAAAGTGAAACGCTGTTTACAACATAAAGTTATAAATCCAGAGGGGTGAATTTAGGCAAAGTCAGCAACATGTTTACATCGGTGAACAGCTGCAGAGAGAACGTAAGCTAACGTTGGTAAGCTAGTTAGCATACCGCTCTCTCTGAGCCCCGGCTAGATGCGCTACTTCTTCTGATAACTGAACTGGGCATGAACTAGTGGAAGGAATGCTGGAGGAGTTTTGTTTTTGTTTTGATCGCTAAAACAATTTCAGGCTCTACTTTTCCCTTTGTTTAGTAATCGTGTCGCTTACTGTTTACATGCTTTTGCCGTCTACCATGGTGGACCCACGTGATTAGGTGATGTCAGTGCAAAGGGTCAAAGCCATAGTATGATGATGTCATCAGCAGGCGCAGGACTCCCGAGCACCAGAAAACTACAATCGACACAATTGCATTCTCTCACTGGAATTAACTGAAGGACCATCAAAGTCTGAGGAGTCATGCTGAGGTTGTAAGAGTCTGTGAAAAGGGCACAACGACATCATTAATGGAAGTGTCTAAATATAGACGTTGGCCCTATAAAAAGGTTAATTGTTTTTTTAAATGTTATTTATAAAAATCCCAATCCAGCATACAGAATAAAAACATTCATGGTGCATAAATGTTCAGTAAAAATATTTTATTCTGTCACATATTTAAGCCCCAGCAGATTTTCTGATTTTCTATCGCTGTCATGTTCTGTGCCTTTTTTGCCCCCAGCTCCCTCCTGGTTTCCCTCATGTTCTCCATTCTTCCTACCTTTTGGTTTAGTGTTTCAGTTCTCCTGTCTCCTTTAGTGTGTGTGTTTCCTTTCCCCACTTAGATCATTTATTTTCTTCTTTTTAGATCGCCCTGTCTTTGTTTCTGTTATGTTTTTAGTTTACTTTGGTTTTTTCAGTAGCTTTGGTTTTCAGGATTAGATTTGGGTTTTTCCTCTGCTTATTTCTGCTTCTCCTTAGGCCCTGTCCACACGTAGCCGGGGATCTGCCAAAACGTAGATATTTTTCTACGTTTTGGCCTGTCATCCACACGAAAACAGAGTTTTTTCACACGAAAACGGATCTTTTTAAAAACTCCGGCCAAAGTGAAGATCTGCGTTTTCTCCGTTTTGGGTGTCGGCGTGTGGACGGACATAACCGGAGTTTTAAGGTCCGCATCGTCACTTTCCGCGACAAAAAAAATGCTGACATCACGTGTGCGACCTGTGTTTACACTAGCCGACAGCATGGATGCCCTCAGAGCTGCGCTCGCTTTATCAATTGTCCAAGCACTTTTTGCTTGTTTGTTTTTGCAAGCGGAATTACTGCTCCTTGCGGAAGACCACAGACGAAGGACGAGGTTAAGAACGGGGGAAGTACTGCCGCCTACAGGTCTGGCATGTCCTTAACAACGTATTTATCCGGGTACGTGTGGACAGAGTTTTGTTTTAAAACGAGGTGGTGTGGATGCAAGTTTTTGGAGGGGTGGATATTCGTTTTCAAAAAACCCCGGCTACGTGTGGACTAGGCCTTAGTTTATTGTTTTCACCTGTGCCCAATTCCCACACACCTGCCCCTCGTCTCCTATCACCCAGCGTCTGTATATATACCCTGCCTGTGTCTCTCTGTGTTGTCGGTCCATTGATGTTGTCAGCGTTGTTTTTGTCACCCTCTAGTTTCTCAGGTTCTTTGTGCCATTTGGATTTTGCTTACTCTCCTTAATAAAAGGATTTTTTTTTTATTACAACCTCTCCTGCCTCAAGTCGTTTTGGGTTTCAGCATTTTGGGTCCGACCTCCTCCTACCCTATCGTGACCATCACGAGTCATTTCTCACGTAAAACTGTTGGATATTTTGCCTTTTCTTGAATTCATCAGAATATTTTGACATCATCCCTTATGAGTTTTAATTTCCGTCTTATGTTTAATGATGACCCATCTTCCCCATCTCTAATGGATGTTTGCTTTACGCTTCCCGAGGCAACCTTATGACAGAAACGTCATGTGGGTTTGGAAGAACCCTTCACACTGTTCAGTTTGACGGCTTTGTGCTTTTACATGGAGCTGCTGTGGCTAACGTGTAGAAATGTTCCGCACACGACAGAACAGGATGTGTGAAAACTCCTTTAATGAGGAGATTTCAGCCACATCCTCTTTCTAGCTAAGTAAGGAAAAGTGTTTTTGGCTTTTAGCCGTGCAAAATGAATCTATTCCTGCAAAATCAGCTGGTAACAAAGTTGTTCTGCCTCAGTTTGTTAACAAGATTTACATGAAAGTAAAACTTTACTTCCTTGTGCTGATTACAGCTGAAGCATCCTGACACAGGGACACTTTGTGAACTTTGCACCTCGAACAGTCACAACCATTGCTCCGTTGGCAGCTTGGATTGCAGCCTCATGGAAATATCCTAAACCTTAAATAGATCTTCTTTTATTTATTTATCCCTCTGCACCTGTCTTTCCTGATGTTGGGTGACTGACAGTCTCCACCACAGCCTAGTTCAAAACCCTGCAGCATTTGAATTAGACAAAGACCCACATTTCTGGGGTATATATGCCACTAACTAAGCCTTCTAATGTCAAGAGCTGCCTTTTGAGCTTGAACTTTGATTTGTGAGAGTGTTCGTTCAGCTCGCAAGCTGTAAAAGTTGAACTGTGACTTGTCACGTTGTGCTGAACCATGTTTCCTGTCAGGGAGAGAGGAACAGCATTCTGTGTGTGAGTGTGTTTTACTGCCATCATTAAAGGAATAGTTCACCATTAAAAGGGGAACTGGGGTTCTTCACAACAGAGCAGCGCAGATATTAGCAGCAGAGTGTTACTGCCCTCCCCCACATGCACGCAGTCACAGCAGCTCTCCGTCTGCTTCTTGTTTCTGTCTTTTCTGCCCTGCTGTTTTATTTCTTCACCTCCATCTATGTAGCTTTAACCCTTGTTTTCCCATTTTCTCTTCCACAAATCCTCTTTCTTCCAGTTTATTTCTTTCTTTTTCTACTCCTTCATCCTATTCCTGGGAAAATATCCCTCATCTTTATTTTCTGACAACTATTTCTTCTTTCTCCGTCACCAGCCCTCCACCCGCTGTTCCTCCTTCCTCATTTTTGTGGCACCTGGTGTTAAGGTGTCGCTGAAGTACAGTAGATGGCTCTTTGAAGTCCCAGGGGCCCTTGGGGGCTGTGTGTGTACGTGTGCATCAGAAAGGTTTTTTTTTCTTCGCTTCCAGACAAGAACATTTGTCTTTTGACTCGGGGTTCTCCAGTGAACTTTGTGTGCATTTTAATTTCTGCTTTCTTGGATCATTCAGTGCAGATAATCAGTGAATTAATTAATCTTTTAAAGTTTATTTCTTTTTTGCTGCAGCTTTCCACATTTTTTGTAACATCTTATTGGAAGTCTTTGCTGTGAGAATGAATGCGTTTCCTCATGAATCAGGTCATTACTCTGGTATGTGCTTGTATTTTTATTTCACATTTAGGTGATTGAGGTGTGATATTAAACCACTTTTTAAGGATAAACTACCAGAATCCAAGATTTAGTTTTAACACAGCAGTCGGTAGTGGGGATTTGAACATGGCTTACATCCAAACACACTAAAAACGTTTTATTACTCTGTCAAGTTTACATACACTGAGTAAAACCTGGTGTGTTAGCAGAGAGTCCCTCCAATCACACACTTAACTAATGGATTATGTCAGATTTCTTATTCAAACTTTGGCATTGACTCAACCTAGTTTTCCCTTTAAGCAGAAAAGTTCATGAACCCTGAAGTTGACTGGCAGCCAGTGAAGCTGGAGGAGAAGCGGGGTGATGTGGGTGTGTTTGGAGGACTTGGTCAGAAGCCGAGCACAGGCATTCTGAACCACCTGTAGACGGTTCAGGGAGGTTCTGCTCAGACACGTGAAAAGAGAGTTACAGTAGTCTAAGCGAGAGGAGATGAAGGTGTGGATAACTGTCTCAAGTTCAGAGCGAGACAGAATGGGACTCAGCTTAGCAATGTTCCTGAGATGGAAGAAGGAAGAGCGAACAAGAGAACTGACATGAGAATCCAGGGTGAGAGCTGGGTCAAAGGTCACGCCAAGATTCCTGATGGAAGGTTTGGTGTGAGAAGCAAGCTGACCAAGAGAGTCTCTGACTTTGGGAACCAGCTTGTCTGGGGCACAGATAAGGATCTCAGTCTTATCTTCATTCAGCTGAAGAAAGCTTCCAGCCATCCAGGTTTTGATGGAGTCTAAGCAGGTGTGTAACAGCTGCAGCTTAGACATCTCATGGCTTAAAGGAGATGTACAGTTGGATGTCATCTGCATAAAGATGGTAGGAGATTCCTTTCAATGAGCTCAGGATGTGCTGCAGAGGAAGCAGATAGAGGACGATGAGTAGAGGCCCCAGCACAGAACCTTGTGGGACACCATGGGTAAGGAAAGTGGAGGAGGACAGAAAATTAGAGACGGCCACAGAAAAGGAGCACTCAGAAAGATAAGAGGAGAACCACTCCAGAGCAGATCCTGATAGGCCTACTCAGCCTCTCCAGTAGGTGATGGTCAACAGTGTCAAAGGCTGCAGTCAGGTCCAGCAGGACCAGAACAAAACAGTCCCCTGAAAAGTCTGATATTGAATCCAGTGCATGACATGCATTCCTTCAGTGATGTTCATTTTGTTCATCTTTTTTTGTGACAAAACAGGATTTATTTTTTACATATTTTGACAACTTTGGTGTATAATGACTTAGCATTTTTAACTTTTTGGTGGTCTGCAGGTTAATTTTTTCTGGTAATCCTTCACTCTACAGGATAAAATCAACCTGCAACCAAGTCTCAACCTGTAGAGTTAATACTCTTCAGATATGTAGCCAAATATATTCATATTGGGATTTAATAATCTAAAGCAAGCTGACAAACTAAAACGTCTGAGCACGTTAACCCCCTGGGTTTGGGGCTGGCAGGGCCAAGACGAGCGGGGGAGTACGGAGAATAGGAAAGAGCACTTCTGTCAGAATCCGACCTACAGAGAGGAAAAACAGGAGGGACGAGATGTCATAGAAAAAACTGACAGAAAACCAGGAAAAGTGTTGAAGAAAGAGAAAAAATTAACAGAAGAAGAAACAGAGAAAAAACTGAAGTAGCAGATGAGGAAAGGGAGAGAGGAATTTGTGAGTCACTGTTTAACTGTAGGCTGCAAGAAGTCAGCTAGCCGTGTTAAAATACCATCTGAGCACACACACCCATACTCCCACCTCCTCCCAAAGAAAAACTTTAACAATAGCTGGCTAAACACACACACGCACACACACAAGGTTGGTAATCAAACGGAACTGTTTCAGTTTTAAAACAATTTAAGAGCAGGAAGTTTGCAGCCACTTATCATGAAAACAATGAAAGAGTGATTGGAGTGACACGCGAGGCTGGAAAGAGAAAGAAAACTGGGAGTCGTTGGCGTTGAGGTGATAACGTATCCCATGTTTCCTGAAAATATCTCCCAATGGGACGATATTTAAAGAAAACAAAAGTGGCCTCAGCACAGAGCCTTGGGGGACCCCTCAATGGAATGAAGTAGAGGATGGCGTACAGTATCAGCATCGTTCTGAAGCTACGCTTGCAGAGATACAATCAGAACCAATCCAGTGCGGAGCTAATTATGCCCACCAACTGCTCAAGCTGAGCTAATAGGACTGTAAGATTGACAGTTACAAAGGCCACATTTAACATTTTTACATTATGTTTTAAAATTTCTTGTATTTGTCTCAACAGTTTATGATATGTCCTGGCCAATGCTGGCACAAGTATGAGCTAAACGTTGTTTGGAATTTCTTTTTCAGTTATCCTGTTTGCCTCTAAACCATCAGATCCAACAGATTGGAACAGATATTACTGCATTAAGTCTTTCATTTGCAGAAACAGGATACTGCTTCATTTACACTCAAAATGTGTGTCTGTTTGCTGAATTTTTCATAAACAGCTGGACAATTACGACTGGAGACTGAGAATTATGCAACACATGATGCAGACTTCTGCTCCATTTCTCCAAACACCAGAGAACTGCTGGAAAGAGAAGGACGGAGAGAAACAGAGAGAGTGGGATGACATGAGCGTTCTCTTCAGTATTCTTTGTCTCAGTGTGAAACCACGTGCATCCCGACAGAAATGTGACAGATAACTGTGACGCCAAAAACCACCAGGCCTGCGCACATTCTAATTTGTCAGGTGAGACGGTTTTTTGGTAGCGTGGGAGGTGTGTGGCGTGTTTGTGTGTGCTCGTCCTCCCTTGCACACGTGATTGAAGGTGTCTGTGTAATGCATGCACATCCAAGTCTGCGCGTCTGCCTCTTCCTTCCTGTCAGCGAAGCTTGTCAGTCAAGCATCAATAAAGAGAAACTTTTTATTCCCTCTTCATTTTGTTAAAAAATGTCACGCTGTCCTTAAACAAGGGAAATCGGTAAGAAAAAAAAGGAAACAGAAAAAGCAGCAGCAGCAGTGAAGTCGGGTTTAACGTGTTTGACAGGAAACTCTAAGCATCAGGGTAGATTTCACCTGGTGAACTTTTAGATAGATGCTGAAGCATTTAGATGCCAGAGAAGCTTGAATTAGTGTGGGAGTGGCTTCATCGGCCACACATTTCATTCATGGTGTTTATTTCTTAGGTCTTCAAGTCTAAGTCTCTGGGTGATGTCATATTGTGTTTTCTTCTGGCCGGCTCTGGGTCCTGCGCCTGTCGATGATGTCACACTATGACTGGCTGGATATGCGACTTCAGGAAGTTACATTACATTCGAAAACCTTTAGGCAGTAGGAAACATGAATTTAATAAGAAAACTGCTGAACTCTTTCCAAATTCTAAGTGAAATAGCAGAATTGAAAAAGGGATGCAATACATTTTGACCAAGTGGTATTGCCGTAGTATGATGACGTCAATGGCAGGCGCAGGACCCTGAGCAGATCCAGAATCTACGGTGCCAGAATACTACAATTAGCATTGCATTCTCTCAATGGAATCAACTGGAGGACCATCAAAGTCTGAGGAGTCACGCCGAGATCTCATGCTTTCTGCTCCACAGATAACGTTCACTGTAATGTTTTTTTTAAGCTAGCAACATTCACGGCGATGGTAAGCTACCCTGAAATGTAAGAAGTGCCCCCTACCGCCAGAAAACTACTCTGCCACTTTCATGCCCTGAATTCTTGCATGTTTTTATAGTCAAATCAGAATGATCTGGGGTTGCTCGTCTTGAAAATTGCCGTTTTGTGGGTATATTTTAGAAGAAGTATCTCAGGAGGTTGAGCAGAAATCAGAGGGTTGTAGAATCAATCCCGGGTCTCAGCAGGGAATGCTGCTAATGTGTTCTTGGGCAAGCCAACCCACCTTGCCTGCTGGTGGTGGTCGGAGGGACCGGTGGTGCCTGTGCTTTGCAGCCTCACTTTTGTCAGTGCGCCCCAGGACAGCTATGGCCACAAAGTAGCTCATCACCACCAGGGTGTGAATGCGTGTGCATTGATGAATGACTGTTGTTAAAGTTAAAGTCCCATCAGTTGTCACACACACTAATGTGTGTGCGAAATTTGTTCTCCGCATTTGACCCATCCCCTGTGGGAGCGGTGAGCTGCAGACACAGCCGCGCTCGGGAACCATTTGGTGGTTTATCCCCCCAATCCAACCCCTTAATGCTGAGTGTCAAGCAGGGAGGCATCGGGTCCCATTTTTTCAAAGTCTTTGGTTTGGTATGACCCGACCAGGAATTGAACCCTGATCTCCTAGTCTCAGGGCGGACACTCTCTACCACCAGGCCAGTGGTTCCCAAACTTATTTAGCCACGCACCCCCTTCTATGTCCCGACCATGTCGACGCACCCCTCAGCCCCCACATCAGGGCATGGCTATATATATATATATATATATATATATATATATATATACCTACTTGTGCGTAATCAAATGTCTATAGGGGAAAAGATGGAAAAGATATAGCCATGAGGTTCACTTTAGCCTCAGACCGACTTATTGCTGTTTTATGGTGTGGCTGAATCTGCGATCCGCTGCCACGCGGACTGGATTAACAAATGCTGCAGTAACACGAGTTGTAGTCAGGTTTGGAGTCACTGGCTGGAGCGGACCTGACTTTAATACATCATCCCAAAATAGAAGCTAATAACTTAATTTGACCTGGAATGAAAAATGTTGTTTTAAAACCTCTTAAAAGTTTTTATCACAGAGGAGGCAGCGCTCATTTCTGCCTTCAGTCTAACGGCGCGCTGGAATTTGCGCAGCGTGCACGCTTATTGAATCTGTGTGTGTGTGCGCGGCACAGCTCCATGAGCCGCTCAAGTCACCGCGTCTCGTTATTGGCGCTATTTAAACCAATGTTGTAAAATTACTTCTGCCCAGCCCAGATGTGCTCACTTGTGCACCCGTGAGCTGTGGTTCCGCTGGAACGTGTCTGACCTCTGACAGACGCACTCTGAACTTCAGATCTTCAGCGCGCTGTTAATAGCCTGAATGGGAATCATTTCTTGATTTATTTTGTTACATCCACAATGTTCTGTGTGTGAGGTTTACAATGTCAGAACACCTGCATGAGACAGGTGTTAATTACAATCTGCCAGAATGACTCACCACCTTCAGATTTCTCCAACACCGTTAAAAATGATACGGAACATATCGGTGTGCGCAGACCAGAGTGCTGAATCTCGGCGCATTGTTATTATGAAGCTAGGGCACATGTGGAGGACACACACGCGTGCAAAAATATACTTGTTTTCAATTACATTTATTGGGCCCACTTACTTTTTCTTAGGCCCACCCACAAATGAGTTTCTACGCTAATGGTGACATATGACAGACTTCTCTGAGCTCCGCAGCCATTACACTTTTCACCTCGCACACCCCCTAGCGGCAGCTCGCGCACCACACTTTGGGAATCCCTGCACTAGGCCACTGAGCTGGCACTTGTGTTGTAAAGAGTCATCACCAACGTCCTGCAAAGACTCCCCTTGTTCTGGTGGATTTGTAAGACATAGCAGAGAAGTAACACCCCCTCATTCATGTATCTATATGCAAAATATTTAATGAGTCCAAAAAACATAGAAGGTCCAGGACAACGTAGAAGTCACAGCCGTGGTGGTCTTTTCTTCACAACCGCCAAACTTTAGCTTCCTGAAACATTTTTGGAGATCCTAAAAAACCAAGTGATGTCCTAAATGCCCATTCCAACATTGTTAAATACAGCTGGAATGAAAAAAAGGAAAGATTTATTGCAGCGTTGCAGAATAGAACGGAACAAAATAGACGTTATTGATCCCACTGTGGGGAAATTCACTTGTTACAGCAGCACCAACACTTTTTGAAGAAATATAATAACAAAGGTACATGCATATACATATAGGCAGTAAGCTTGTATTGTAACCTTCAACCACTAAAACCACAAATAAACATGAAAAACTTGGGTTCCAGAACTATGCAGCATACTGTAAGGGACACAGACGTACGATGTAAATCTGGTATTGCACTAGTATTGAACACAAACTGAATATTGCACTGATGTTCTTGTGTACCAGGATAATGCCAGTACCAGTTAAACTGTGGCATTAGACACTCTTACTGCAGAGGGGATGAATGACCTACGGTGGCGTTTTACTCCTGGGATGTCTCAGTCTGCCTCTGAAGGAGCTGTCCATGGTTTGATAGTAGTTTGATGAAACTGGAGTTGCTGTTCCTTGTTCTTCTTAATACAAAGATAGTTTAAAATGTTGCCCCTAAAGTTGCCTTCATAGATGAATTCACAATGATAAAAGAAAGAAGATGTTCCATAATTTGTTCATTCAGATCTGAATAAAGAGAAGTGATCACTTCCTGTTAAATCTAATCAACCCAGGAAGTGGAGATTGAAACCACGAGGAAACCCCAACCCAGCAGTTATTTAATATTCAGTTTATAACAGCATTATAGAGACAGAGAAGAACTCTTATCACTCAGTAATTGAATTTCGGTCAATTTGCATGTTGAGTGAATTTAACTGAAAGTGCTTCAGCCCTAGAAGGTAGCTGCTGATATTCAGCATGGCTGTTCAGAGTTTGACAAAAAAGCTTTGATTTATTGTTGGTTTCTTGTTGTATTTACTTGCATCGGTACAGTTTTTTAGGTAAACTGACCAAGAAAGTGAAGAAAAGCTGTGAGAGTTTGTGAATGTGCGTTTCAAAGTGCTAATCAGCTCACTAATTACTGATAATACCAAAACATGCATACCTGAATGAAGTGGTCTTTTTTTCTCAACTTGGCCGGATCTTACAGAAAACACATGAAGGTAAATTGTATGATGGTAAAATTAATAAATAAATGAGCATGTCAGTGCCGTGGTGTGCAATTAGCGCCACAAAATCAGCTCTATATTCAGACAGTTACATTTCAGAGGATAAACAGAGTTAGAACGAGACATTTGCTGTATGAGATGATCAGCGTGCTTGTGCAAAACAGAAGTTTGAAATCAGACAAATAGAAAACAAGAGTGAGAATAAGATGTGAGAGCAGGAGTGAGAGAAAATAAACTCAGTCCTGAATACAAAGAGGAGCTGCAAGTGTGTGTGTGTGTGTGTGTGTGTGTGTGTGTGTGTGTGTGTGTGTGTGTGTGTGTGTGTGTGTGTGTGTGTGTTTGTGTGTGTCAGGTGTGCATTTCCCATCCCCAAGGTCCTTCTCGCTGTCTTCTCCCATTGATTACTCCATATTGATCTAGCCTGACACACACACACACACACACACACACACACACACACACACACACACACACACACACACACACACACACACACACACACACACACACACACACACACACACACACACACACACACACACACACACACGCCTGTTTGCTCGTGAGAGTTGGGTGTCTGGCAGGAAAAGCACTGAGCATGTATAAAACAGACTGTCAGGGAAAAACTCAAGTCTTGTTCAAACCTCATAAATCTCATTCTTCTGGAAACTGTTTGACTTTTTCTTCAAATTCCTTACGGAGCACCAAACGTTTGAGAAATTAGCAGGAAATCTGAGTAAAAAAGGCTGCTGGACAGTGAAAAAGTTGCTTATTATTTTTCATTTATTTATTTATTTGTCAGATATGAGCTGTTGTTATCATGGCTGTGCTAGGCCTAGCCGTTAGCATGTCAGTTCTGCAAATTCATACTCAGAGAAAATACTTAAACGGCCAAAATATTTTAAATACTGTGATGCTAATGCTGCTTGCACACAAGTTGTTTTGTTTTGTTCAAATCGCCACAGAATTTGACGACTTCCTGCTATTGTTTCCTGTTTTCCAAGATCTCTTTATTTCAGCTTTTAGGGCATAAAATAGTTTCATCACAAGACAAGCAACCAATCACTGTCAAACCGTCCTTTCCTCCAGTCAGTGCCTAAAGGCACAAAAGCAGCAGTTTTGGGACCTGAAGGGTCAGCTGAGCTGACCCTGGGGCTGGCTGGGAAAAGGCAGGTAAGCTGAATTAATAATGGCGTTCCTCTTGTAATTTGAACATATATCTCTCTCAGCCAGGTCAAGGTGCCCTTGTGCAAAATATCTCACCTCCAGCTGCTCTTGGACTGTGGCAGAGGAGCTTATTTATCCAGGGCAGCTCCCCGGGTGACTGTGAGGAAGCGTGTGAAGGTGAAGCAGGCTGAGGCTGATAAAAAGTGTCCTTGTTTTGTCTGTGCTAAAAAAAAAGGGGCAGGTGGAGGAGAAATGTGAAACAGCACGTCCCAACTCCTCTAATGAGAAGACTTTACCTGTCGAGAGCAGATTGATGCGTGGTGGGAGACGGGTGAAAGGCATCTTTTACATATCAATATGTGAACTCACAGTCACATGGACCATACTCAACATTTCAATGCACCCTTCATCCCAGGCTGTATGCTAAACTCCCATTTCTTCCTCTTTATGTGTGACTCAGAATAAATCTATTGATCTCACCCTTTAGTTTTCTGCACACACATACACACACACACACTCATACAGTACGTGCACAGTCACACAAACACCTGCTCCCACACACACACTCACAGCCTTCTGCTGCTGAGATGGCTCCGAGCTGTCAAAACACCCCTGCCTTCTCTGCCTCTTTCACAAAAGCAGCTTGACTGTGCTTGTCTATGCAGGTTCGCAGAGACAGCTGTCTGTCCACCCTCACGCTTTCCTTCCTCTCTTCACCTCCTCCTCTTCATTTTCCAGCTCTCTCTCTCTACACGAGGATACAAATAAAAAACAGAGCTGAGCAGGATCCATCTGACAAGATGACAATAAAATTATCCAGCAAAGCAAAAGCGTAAAAAATGGGCCTAAACCAAGATCCAAACAGGAATAAACGGAGTCGGAAGTCAGTTTGATTCGTGAATGAGTTCATAGTTCAGACTTGCCTTTAAAATAAAGTTTAAAAAGTGCATTTATAATTATTCATCTTTTCACAATAAAATCCTGAAACGACGCAAGAACTGAAAAACCTTGAATGTGTCTCGTGCCTAATTTTTACATTTTCACAAGGACTAAACTTTCTGTCAACATTGATCTACGGCAAACGTTCATAAATGTTGATAAATCACTTCGAACTAATGATCTGTATTTGTACAGCGCCTTCTTAGGGTTCTACGACCGCCCAAGGCACTTCACACACACCTTCACACGCGGGTGGAGGACGTAGCTACGGCTGTCCTCGGACGCACTCAGAGGCGAGGCGGTCAAACGCAGGCACCACCGGTCCCTCCGACCACCACCAGCAGGCAAGGTGGGTTACGTGCCTTGCTCAAGGACACAACAGCAGCATTCTCTGGCGGGAGCCAGGATCGAACCTACAACCTTCCGAGCTACTGCTGCCCCAACGCCTGCAGGAATGTAGAAGTTATATTTTTATGACCAATCCTTTCCCCTGGTCTTAGTATTAATTTATAATCAGATAACTACAATAATTACAGCATGCTCAATTAGAAACTCTCCTTTGATTGTTGATTTTGATGCAGTGGCGTTCACTTCCTTGCATCATTCCACCTGATAAAATAACTTCATTAGACTACCGACACTCGTTTATTGCCTCTGGCTCCAGCTGTGATCGACTTTTATTCGATCTAAAGGTAATTTCACCAGATCAGGTTTGTAAACGTTATCTCCGTAGGTGTACGCAGTTCCCCTGCTGGGCCATTCTAATGCAGCTCTAGTCACATACATGCAGACGATAATTCATATATTTTATTGTGAATGAAAATAGTTTTTGTTTAGAGTCAAAACCTGATGGGAGTGATTTATTTGTAAGAGGTTATAATAAGCTACGGCTCAGAAGCTAACTGGATTGAGGCTATGCATATCCTCTCTCCATAATTTATAAAATCACCACATTCACGTCTGGTTATAAACAACAGAAAACAAGATTTTATGTCCGTAATCCTTTTTTGGAGAATTATTGAGATTTGAACAACAGATTTTAAACATGGCTGCTTACTTTTGATCATGAATCCTGTTAAAGTTACTGTAATCCTCTGGTTCTCTATACATCCACACAATCAGACTCCCACACGTGTGTGTGTGTGTGTGTGTGTGTGTGTGTGTGTGTGTGTTTGGCCTGCAGGGTTCACACAACAGGGAGGAATCAACCATATGGCAGACATGAAGACGGAGCCAAATCTGGCTTGTACACATGGTCTGTGGCCGTGTTTCTCCAAGCGTGTGTGTGTGTGTGTGTGTGTGTGTGCATGTGTTTGTGTGTGTGTTTTAGCTGAAGGCAGCTTGCACTTAAATATATATCAGGGGTAGTGGAAGCCTTAAGGTGAAAGCTGTGTGGTTTTCTCTGGAAGGGGGTCGAATGAATGGATGAAAACTCCATTTCATTCCCTGCTACTGTTACTGTGCCCTTCAGCAAGGCAATTAAGCTGCTGCTGCTGCATAGAACATCACTGTGAATAGAGCAGCAGTGGTGACGAGCCAAGATGTTAAACACAAGTCTCCTAAATTTAAATTATTTAAAATTTAGGGCAGTTATGAACGTTTTGGATGATTCCCTCACAAAGAGCAAACACACTCAGGTCTACCAAGGCCAGTGCTTTAGTCTGGTCTTTAACTTGGACAGAACACGAATACTAGCCGTTTTTGTGTTTGGTGTCTTCTTGTACGACCCCTCAGAGTCAGCCGTCCTCTACATCTCCAGCTTCCTTCTTCAGCAGTAAAACAGAACCGAACGATGACACAATGAGCTGAACAGACACCTGATAACATCACAGACTGCAGTTCCACCTGAAAATCCAGCAGCTTCACAACTTTTTCTAATACACAGATGCGGATTATTGATTTTAACATGATCATTTTGAAAACTACCACGAAAAGTATCTGAGAACATCTGTTCAAAAACACATAAACAGAAACAAAATTACGATTGCACAACACGGCCTGTACGGACTTCTACATGAAATATAGTGTACTATCTATGTTTACGCATGTAAAGTGTTGAAATCCTCCCGGTGAAGCTTATCTATGTGACATGCATGTCTGGGTCAATATTTGCTGCCTGCAGGAGAACCAGGATGTAATTCAATTGTACGAGCGTGCATGCATGCATGTTGTGTATCATTTTAGCTGCCAGCATGTGCAGAGTGCATGTGAGTGGGAGACTCTTGGCGGTTTCGTTAGAGCATGGAAATTATTTATTCACGTTTCCCCTTACATAAAATCCTTTATGTCTTGCATGCATGCTCTGCCGGATACTCTTTGCTTACATGTGTAGCTGCTTTACTTTTCCTTTCTATACCGTCTTTATCATGCTCCGTTCCTTGCTCCATTGCTTATTCGACCTCTTCCCAAAAAAAAAAAAGTGATGAAAATCCTGTGAGTGTGTGTGTGTGTGTCTGTGGGGTGGTTTTGAAAAATGCACATATTCTATAAGAGGGAGGAGGAAACAGAGCGTAGTGAAAAGAAAAATACAGCCTCTGTTGTGTCAGTTGACTTGACATCTGATCTTGCCGAGTAAGGTAAAGAAGAAAGTGCTAAAATACACCGCGTGGGGGGTTTCTGTGTGTGTGTGTGTGTATTTTGAGGTCTGTGCCCTCCTTTCTATGTGGGTGGTGAGAGGAGGCAGTAAGGGAATAGGGTGTGTGTGTGAGTGCATTTAGTTTAAGTGTCTGCATGCCAGCATGTCTGTGTGTGGTGGGCAGGAAGAAAAGATGGGGAGGAAAAGAGCAAAGGAGCTGATGGATGGCAGGAAGATAAGAGGAAACGAGACAAAAACACTCAAAACAAGCAGGAGTTTTAAAAGTGATGGATACAAAAATGACACGATATCATTCTTATTCCCACTTACGTTCTTCACCATGGTGTAAATGTTATATAAATTATGTAAGTTATGAATGAATGTTGCATCAAAAATCTTCCTTTCTACTGGTCTCAAGTGAATTTCTGACAAATAGACCAGCTTGATCACCCAAATATATGCATTCACACACCCACACACGTGCATACATTAGGTTTGATTGAGTCTCTCCAGATTTCATCTACCAGCATCAGAACTTGACAGGAAAGTGTGTTGCTGAAGAAAATCCATCAATATTTTCTACAGTAACTCATGCAAATGCCAGATGGATGAGCCAGACAGAGCGGAGACGAGCATTGTAATAAAAAAATAAAAGTTGTGACGCTTGGGAAGAGTTCAGAAGCAGAGAGGAAGTAGAGCCAACTTTGTTTATTCGAACAAAAGTTAATAGATGGCTCAGGCACCCAGGAGTCAAAGTAGACAATGACTCATAAAATGTGGACAAACAACCAGCTGGCGTGAGGTAAAGATAACAAATGCAAGCTGCAAAATAACTATCAGGAAAACGTTGGTTCCTAGATAACGCTGGTGTCCTTGATGGTCACCATCCTGCATGTTTACATGTTTTCCTGCCCCTGCACATGTTCAGCGTCTTCAGCATTTCCTGAGAATCAGGTGCGTTGAAGCCATAACAGATCCTAGACCTTAAAGGACCACCACAGTTATATGTCAGCCTTACAAGGTGTTTCCCTTGTTATCCTGCAGACCAGAGCAGCATTCATTTATCCAATGCTTGGTCTTATGAAGGAGTGGTGTGCTATAGGCATTTGTCATGATCTTCATGTGGAGAATCAGGGATACATTTCAATGAAGGGGTGAAGCTAATCAGTTGTACAGAAGAGGATTTGGCCCACTGAAAAGGAAAAAAAGAAAAGAAAGATAATTTTGATTTTTGTTCTCAGAATTCAGACTTATTAAAGTTAGAATTCTTAGAAAAAAGGCAGATTTCTGAGATTAAAGTCGGAGTTCTGAGATTAAAGTCGGAATTCTGAGATTAAAGTCAGAATTCTGAGATTAAAGTCAGAATTCTGAGATTAAAGACAGAGTTCTGAGATTAAAGTTGGAGTTCTGAGATTAAAGACAGAGTTCTGAGATTAAAGTCAGAATTCTGAGATTAAAGTCAGAATTCTGAGATTAAAGACAGATTTCTGAGATTAAAGTAAGAGTTCTGAGACTAAAGTAAGAGTTCTGAGATTAAAGTCAGAGATCTGAGATTAAAGTCAGAATTCTGAGATTAAAGTCAGAATTCTGAGATTAAAGTCAGAGATCTGAGATTAAAGTCAGAATTCTGAGATTAAAGACAAAGTTCTGAGATTAAAGACAGAGTTCTGGGATTAAAGACAGATTTCTGAGATTAAAGTCGGAGTTCTGAGACTAAAGTAAGATTTCTGAGACTAAAGTCAGAGACCTGAGATTAAAGTCAGAGACCTGAGATTAAAGTAAGAATTCTGAGATTAAAGACAGAGTTCTGAGATTAAAAACAGAGTTCTGAGACTAAAGTAAGAGTTCTTAGACTAAAGACAGAGTTCTGAGATTAAAGACAGAATTGTCTTTCTTTACTGTTTTTCTTTTCAGTGGCCCTCATCCTTTTCCGTACAGTTGAGTTAGCACTTTCTAGGCTTTTAGGTAATGGCTGTGCACCTTCTGCCTTTTTAGTGGAACATGAATGTTGTCTCACAAGAGAACATGTTGTACAGGCCATTTAGCATCAATGCATCAGCTAAATCCACCAGGAGTTGTTCAATCTTTCTAATCAACTGCTATTAAAACCAGGTTGGAATTAGACCAACAGAATAAACAGCCAGCAGGAAAATACAAAGAGCTGTTTCTGTGCACTCTGTAATCCACATGGTAAAATGTTTTACTGAGAAAACAGTGACCATGTAAACAAATGTCTCTAGCAAAATTGACAGAATTAAGTATTTCTTTGAACTATGAGGAACATTTTTTATAACGAGTTGGTTTTTGTGGGTGAAAGTCACCGGCTTTGTTGGCTTGAAGCTGCAGTTTGAGAGGGTTTCCTTTATTGCTTGAAACGCTCTTCACATACCAATGGCAACCAATAAATTAAAGAGGTCCTTCAGAAACCAGTTTTTACTTATTTTTGAAAATAATCAGTTACTCTGAGTTTAACATGCAGGCTGAACATAAAATAGTCTCCTACACCTATCTCCTGCATTAGCTTCTGGTAGAAAACAGACTGTCAAACTCTAGGATTTGAAAAGCCAGACGGATCTACATCACACTGTCACATAACATTCATGGACTCACCCATCTTGGCTCGCCACTGAAGGCTGCTGTTTGTTTAACCTCCAGGAAAAAGCAGAGTAGTACATGCTAACTGTTAGCATTAGCAACTCCACCACACAGCAGAACTCCTTCAGGTGTGTGTGATTTGTGGAGATAAAACATCAAATGTTGCAAACAATCAGTGGTAGAGTGGTTTTGCTGTTAGCCAGTTGGAGGGGAGATGTACAAATATCAGGAAATAAAACCCTGGAAAAACCTCATCCACTCATTGTGAATGTCTCGTTCCTAATAATTAGATCATAACTCATCCATCAAACTCTCTTCTGGCTGCACCGCTCCGCCCCCTGCATGTACCCCTCTATGTACACGAGACGAATGTTCTCAGCTCGGAGCAGCTGAACAGGAAGTGAAGCTAGAGCTGGGCTAGCTATTTTAGCGAGCAAACTAAATTGATATTTTGTTATGTAGCCTTAGAAGAATTAGCAGAGAGGGTTTCTGTTGTAAAAAAGTCCAGTCCTCCCCTCTGGCTCTCCAATCTAGGTCCCATTGGCTTCTCCATCTTGAACTTTCAGAGGGGACAGAGTCCAGTGAACTCAGGCCAGCACTGCACTATGAGGAGTCTACCACACACCTGGAGGCTAGCAGCTGCTAGGTGTGTTGCTTTTAGGAAATCTAGCAGAAAAGGTGCCAACATTTGATCGAAAATTACGGTTGACAGTATCCTTTGCGTCCCATTAGAGTTTGTGACTCTAGAGAGGAGCCTGAAGAAAGGGCTTGGACATTTGAATGCTTTTTTAATAACAATAATTATTGTTATTTTATATAACTTGGCTTTTTCCAGAAAAATCTACTCCATTATATGATTAATTCTCACTGATTCTTCAAACAAAGATGGCTCCGACTGCTGTCTGAGGGAAAATCAACGTTAGTGAAGCCAGTTTAAGGCGGACAATAGAGGAAAACCTACCTGATGTGTACCTAGTCCACAGTTTCCACTGCTTCCCCTAAAGAGGACCTAAAGAGTCAAAGCAAGCCCATAGGATAGAGAAGAGAACTGATCTATAAGCTAGATAAAAGTATGTTAATACAGCTGCAGAACATCCTGTCGCCTTGTTCTGCTGGCACTGACACTGGGCGTCAATTAAAGCGGAGACACACATGC